>NW_021499856.1:154914-224567 GCF_001605985.2 Dendrobium catenatum
ATAATATTTAACAATCTTATCATCAAACAAATCTTTAAGGCTATAATTCTATCTCCAATCCTATTAATTTTTATACATTATCCTTTAAACTCGTATCTTAATACACCTACACCATTTCTAGTATGACTCCTACCTGAATACCAAAGTTTAAATCCTAAACTATCAATTTCCTTAGCCTTCTCTCCAACCCATTTAGTTTCCTGAATGCACAAAATATTTAACTTTCTATGAATCATAATGTCTATTAATTCCAATAATTTTCCTGTAAGGGAACCTATATTCTAAGTTCCTATCCTAATTTTAGTTTTATGGACTAGCTTCTTTGCCCACATCCGTCTTTGATGTGGGAACCCTTGCCTATTTAACACTACACCCGGGCGCCGGTGCAGCGACCCTTGCACGCTTGTCACTGTATTTAGGCCATACAGCGCGTCTCTTCTAGGGGACGCCCTAACATTAACACAATTTCTTAAAGGATTCATGTCATTATTGTTCAACAAGTTTTACGCTAGCTGTCGACTACCTAACGCAACCCTCCACCTTTCTCATCCAAGACTTGGGACCTGACAACGGTAGTGTTAGTATCTGCAATATCCTTAATATCTCCAAATCTCAAAATCCTATCATGTACTTAGGATTGCCTATTCATGTAAGGAGACTTCGTCAAATTGACTTTTAGCCACTTATTAAAACTATTCTCTGTTGACTTGATAGATGGAAAACTAAATCCTTAAGCTTTGCTGGAAGAATTCAATTCTTAAAATATATTATTTGCAACACCATTGCCTGCTGGATTAGGGGTTCTATTATACCGAAAGCCTACTGCAAATATATTTCCAAAATTTATTCAAGATTATTGTATTTTGGAAAAAATCAATGAGAAAAAACTTCACATGATTTCTTGGAAAGACAATTGTACCCCTAAGGAGATTGGTGGACTTAGCCACCCCTCTATTGACTCTTTATATTTCTCCTTTAGCTCTTATCTCATATAGAGATTCCTCAATTCTGATAGTATTTTGTTTCTCTAGTGGAAGTCTGAAATTGGAAAGTCAAGCATCCTTGTACCTATTGGAAATTTATCAACGTGGTTGCAAATAATATTAAGATTTGTCTAACTTTAATAGTGCACTTCTATAGCTATAGGTCTTTTCTTTGGGACCCTTGGTACAATGGTAAATCTATTATGGAGTTATGCAACACTCCCAATGTGGATAGTAGAATTTTAACGCTTTCTAATATGCCTATGAGTAATCTGTTGTATAATGGCATTTGGAATATGCCTTCTTGGTCACCTGCTTATCTTATTCATGTTAATAGTTTGCTTATCTTATTCATGTTAATAGTTTGGTTTCTATACTCCCATCCTCTACGAGCTGTCTTTGGAAGGGAGCTAAAAATCCAAACAATAAGTCTTTTGCTAACCAATTTCACTCTCATCTTCCTATGGTTGGTTGGAAAAATTATATTTGGCATAAAAGATACTCCCTCTGATTCTCTTCCTATGCTTGGCTTTCTTTCAAAAAAGGTGTAAAAACAGCTGATACTTTGTCAAGATGTGGCATCCCTATTCAAACGGCATGAATTTTTTGTTCCTCTGCTATTGAAACACATTCCCATCTCTTCTTTGAGTGTGACTTTTCCTTTGACATCTTAAAAAATATTTTGAGTGGGACCAAGTCTATGCTCTTAAGGCCAAATCTCTTACAAGCATTCGGTTATATTGAGGATTTAACTATAAACAGAAACTCAAAACATCTACTCAAGCTCAGTCTCTGTGCTACTATCTATTTTGTTTGGAGGGCTAGAAATGATAGACTTTTTTGGAATCGTTATGACTGTGTGACCACAATGACTTCTAAAATTAAAAGAATTGTTATGATTTTTTGACCTTATATTTATTATCATTAAATTACTATTAAATTTGAAAGAATACCAACCATATGAAATAGCGAACAAAATCATTTTATGATATTTTTATATTTTTTTCCATAATCTTGGTGAATTTAATGCAAATACATTTTATTATCATGATTTTTCAAGCTTAGGTTACATATTTTAAAAGTCCTAATATATTTATTAACCCTTAGCCCAATCTCCTTGCCTAGCCACCAATGCTTTTCCTTGTGGGACCCACTAGTTCATTAAAAATAAGATTTTCTTAGAGGTTTCGGCCAATGAAGGCAAATTCACATAAACATTGCATACACAAACCTTCGAACCCAAGACCTCTTGGTTGATAGCCAAAGCTTTCAACCAATAGTTCAAAGTGAGTTGCATTTTAAAAATAAGTTCAAATAAATATCTATGGTAAACTGCACAAACCTCATAGTTTTAAAAGAAAAAAATTAATGTTTAGATCAGGTGTTTTTTTTTTTTTAAATTACAACATATGATATTAATCACATGCTATAAATCAAAACATGTCATATATACATTTTTAAATTTTATTACTTCATCCTTAAAATTAGTAAAAATATATCAGTTTTTATTTACTATTTTATATCTAAATTAAAGTTTACTTATACAAATATCTTCGGAGATAAATTAATATAAAAGTTCATTTTTTAAAATATTATCAAATTTTTAATTTTCATTATTACCATTGCCTAGGCGGCACCTGACTGGTTGTATTAAAGATCGTTAATGTGAACGATATTATTAGCTTAAGATTGTTATAACAAATATAGTATTAATTAACATCAATAAGAAAATTGAGTATAATATCCCACACATCTAACCTTGACCTATTGTTTGGGAGCTTGAGCTTGGAGTATAATTACCCTAGCCTAGACTGTTAAGTTCAAGCTAACATCAACAAGGACACCTATGGGTTGCCTAGGGCATCTCCAACCGAACGCTAAACAAGTGTATGGAGTCGTTCCGTCGCTCCAACCGAATGCTAAAATTTCCACCATTTAATCGCAGGTGAACAGTGCGACGCCAATATTGGCGTCGCACTGTTCACTCACGCCATTTTTTGCTCTCAACCGGAAAAATGCGCGAAAGGGAGAGCGATCGTTGGAACCTAAGACATGTAGGGTCAATTAAGACAAACTCACACTAACATCACATATGGGCAACATTGGAACCTAAGACCTCTTGGTTGATAGTCAAATTAAAGCTCTCAACCAACAATTCAAGATTAGTTGCATTTAAAAATAAGTTCAAATGAATATCACGGCATGGTAAACTGCACAAACCTACAAGTTTAAAAAGGAAAAATTAAAAAAATAATGTTTTAATAAGATTATTTTTATAAAATTGCAACATACGATATTAATCACATGATATAAATCTAAACATATCATATAAACATTCTTAAATTTTGTTACTTTATCGTTAAAATAATTAAACATATTTCAGTTTTTATTTACTATATTATATCAAAATTAAAGTTTACTTATACAAATATCTTGAGAGAGAAATTAATATAGAAGTTTCTTTATTTTTTTAAATATTATCACATTTTTAATTTTTATTATTACCATTGCCTAGGCGGCACTTGGCAGGTTATATTAAAGATCGATAATGTGAACGAGACTACTAGCTTAAGATTGTTATAACCAATGTAGTATTAGTTAACATTAATAAGACATAATTGAGTATAATACCCCACAGAGTTCATCTTGATCTGTTGGTTGGGAGCTTAGGCTATCAACAAAAGAGGTCTTGTGTTCGAATCTCATGTATGCCAAATTTGAATTTTTTAGCACATAAGACTAATCTCAAAGCAAATTCATTATTTTTTAAATTTGTTCATGATATATCTCACATTTTAATATTGTTTGACTTTTAAAACTTTCATGATTAAAAATTCTGATGTATAAAATTAATAAGTTCTTAAAATCAAATTTAATTAAGTGATTATTTAGTTTGATGATCTATGCTATGTTACTTAATTAAGTAAAAGCTATCATTAAATAATAATTTCTTCATGATACTTAAAATTTATTCTGATGCCTTATGTTAATGAAATTTGTTGACCGTTAGATTTTAAACTAATATATAAAAAAAGTAAACAAATAATAATAAAAATAAAATCACCATCAATAATTTCAAGCAAAAGTGTATCATTTAACTAAAATAGTATTGATTCCAATTTATTATTCTGTAGAGAATCTTAAATCCATAATCATTCATAATAAGAACATAATGAAAGAGAAAAATTGAGTGAGGATATCTGAACTATAATCAGATAATGACAAATTTTTAAAATTTGAATTTATTTTTTATTCTATATTAATTTTAAAATAAACTCAAATTTTAAAAATTTATTATGATATCCTCACCTAATTTTTATTCTGTTTACGTTAGGACGAAACAAAATAATAATAATAATACATGTTAGAAAACCTCTGAGAAAAGATTGCCGTTCAGCTGCCAGAGTCTTTAGTAAAATAGACGAATAAAAGTGGTTGCTGCAGAATGCTGCTCCAGATGCAATCGGTATCTTCGGGATCCTCGTCGGACACCTGCGGGAGGTTGGACGGCGAAGCCATCGGCAGGGAGAGGCGGTCGCCGGGAAATCCGATGGCGGCGGAGCAGCCATCGACGAGGGAAGAGAAGAAGACGTCTGTGAAGCTGCAGCCCTCCAATTCCGGCGCCAGGGATCCCTCTTCTTTCTTCCATGGAAACTCGAAAATCCCAAGCGGCATTTTACACAAATCGTCGCAGCTGCCGGAGACATCGTCTTCTGGTTTCGCCACCGCCGGCGCCTTGGCCTTTTTGGTAATTGGCTCCGGCGCCAGCAATACATTAGTCTTTACCGCTGAGTTTTTCACATTAGCTCTGCTTCTTTTCTTCTTTAATTCTATCTTCATCTGCGCGGAAAGAAAAGAAACTAGAAAATGATTGAATTTATCGGAGAATTTAGAAGGGAAGAGGATGTTCAAATCTTTTACTTTGTGATCGAAAAGTTCAAAGCCGAGATGCATGAAAGCCAATGGGAGATTCAAAAATAGAAATTCCATATAAAAACGAAGCGAAGATCAGAAGTCATAACGGGATGGAAATTTCAGTAGGCAAGAAAAATGGAAACCTCAGCGTCTTGGATTCAACAAAAATGGGCCAAACGAATTCTTCTTCAAATTTCCTTCTCAAATGAATCAAACTCCCATGATTAAAACCGAGCTATGATCAATTCAGAGAAATTAGAGCTAAACGGATCAAGCAACGAAACTCAAACCAGATCGAAAATTTAATATAAATAAATCGTGATCTGAAGCTCAGGCGAAGTAACATGATCCTAAACTTTCGTGCTTCCTGCTTACTCGTTCTTCTCTTCCCCTCCAATGGCAATCATCGTGTACCAGCCAATGAGAAGAAAAACTATTCGAAAATAAATAAATAAGAAACTTCGCAGTGCACGCCACGTACGTGACCACCGAGAGTGGAAGCGAAATCAGCGTGTGCAAGGCCTGCGGCCCTGATTGAATTCGCTCGTTATCTAAAAAAATATATAAAAAAATACCAAAAGCTAGATGGTCTTCCTTTGCTGTTTGTCTGTTTAAGAGTCCCATGCTAGCTTTGCAGGTGGCCTCTGATTTCTTTTTATCTGCGACAAAAATGCATAACATGTAAATACTTGATTTAGCAATCCACTAAAAATTCTTCTGCATGAAAAATTCAACGTAGTTAAAACCAAAAAAAAAAAATTATTTATATTAATATCAAGAACAGTTTGTAGAAGATAAAATTTGTATGTTTTGCAAACTTGAATATTTGCGCCTGTAAAGAGATAAAGAGCTTAATGTCTTAAATTTAAATGAAGATCTATCACATATATAGATAAAGAGAGGGGTATAAGAGTCATAAGAGCTAACGTTTTTATTTGGAAAATCCTAAAAAGGATAGTGTTTATTGTTGATTACAAATGAGACTATTCCATGAGGAGAAGACCTTGGCTTGCTGTAGTAAATATACATCATATAGATCACATAACATGGTGGGAGTTGGAATAATCTACTAATATGAGAGTTATTCTTAAAAGATTGTGGGCTTGTTCATTCAGCCAGTAAGACCATAGTCGAGTGACTATGGTCTGAAAGAATGTAGTCAGTGGGCAACGAGAGGTCGGAAAGATTGCAGTCGGTGGGCGACAGTGGTTAAAGGGATCGTAGTCGGTTGGTGATGGTGGTTGAAGGGACTGTAGTTGGCGAGCGACTTTGGTTGGATGCACCATAGTTAGCAGGAGACGACGATCAAAAGGACTGCAGTTGGCAGGCAAAGGTGGTACGAGGGACCGTAATTAATGTGTGACTTTGGTCCAAGGGATTATAGTCAGAAGGTGGCGGAGGTCAGGAGGGCCATAGTCGGCGGGTAATAGGAGGTTGAAAGGACCATTGTTAATGGATGACGGTTGTGAAAGGGACCATAGTTTACAGATGAAGGAGGTCGGAGGGACCGAAGTCGTCGAGCGAAGATGGTTAGAGGGACCCTAATTGGTGGGAGACGGAGGTCGGAGGAACCGTAGTCGGCTGGAGACGGTGGTCAGAGGAATCCTAGTCGGCGGGCGACTATGTTGGAGGGACTGTAATCTAAAGATGATGGTGATCAAAATGACCGTAGTCGACATGTGATGGTGGTCGGAGGAACCATAATTGACGGGCGATGTCTTTTAGAGGGACCATAGTTTATGGGTGATGGTGGTCGAAGGGAACATACTTCGCAACCCGATGGATGACATATAATGGTTGGCTGCGGGAGGAGGTCCAACGGTGTTCGACGTTTGGGTGGAAGTTTAGTGGTGGTCAACGACCAGTAAGTGGTCTGACAATAATTAACCGGGTGGAAGTTCGGTGGAGATCGATGGCCTAGTGGAAGTATGGCAGTTGTTGGCAGTTGGGACAAAGTTTAGTGAATGTCGGCAATCAACAACTAGTTAGGTGGCAGTTCTACAGCAGTTGACTATAGGGTGGTAGTCTGATTATGGTCGGGTAGAAGTTTAGTGACTATCAGAGACCAGTTGAAAGCCTGCCGGTGGGTATTAGTCGGCGGCCAGATAGTGTTCCTATGATGGTCGAGTAGAAGTCTGGCGATATTCGGCAACTAGTTGGAAGTCGGACAACAGTCGACGGAGGTTCACCGACGATGGTGTTGGAGCTCTTGGTGCTCAGAGCTCTCTCCAATCTCTAGTAAAAAAGTCTCCATTCATGTATAGAATGGTGACCTATTTAAAGATTTTTAGAGTTACTTGCCTTATAAATATGAAGAAGATCTTGGGCAGATTTGGAGTACTCTATAAATATGACGACCCATATTGATCCCCTCGGTTATAGATCATTTCCCAAGAATTTATATGCTAAAATTTTGTCAAAATTAAGTGATCTTGTACACCTCCTGCAAAGCAACCAAGCCGAGCAGCAACAACGAAAAGAGAAGATGAAAGGCAAACCTAGAGCCAATCAATTCGACTATAAGCATACTATATTTGGATATTGTTTGGACATCTGATTTAGGCTATGAACCTTCCAAATAAGCTTCAGGCCCCTGATTTGGACCTATTTGGGCATGGATTGGACCTATTTTGGTGTCATTAGTGTGTATGTTTTTATTCACTCAATTACAATCACTCCCTTTCAATTTGATTTCTAAGAAAAGTGCAAGCTTCAAATTTTACAAAGTATCTCATGCTGAATTTAATTTGAAGTCTTCGTAGTCTGGAGTTTGTTTTTCCTGAAATGTTAGTACACACAAGAGAAAATACAATTCTTCTAAAAATTGTTAGGAGAGAACTACACATTTGAACAATAATGTTTGGAATCATCAAAACTACATAAGTTGCAAAAATGTAAAGCATGCAAATAGCAACTATCTTAACAATAAGTATTTCCATATGCTAGATGATTAGCAACTGTAGAGAGATATAGCATTTAACATCTTTGTTTTGCTCGAACGTGCAACATATATAGATAAGAGTGGGAGGGTTTGAGAATCATAAGAAACAACAGATTTTTACATGAAAAAATCCTTTAAAGAGAAATTTTTTTAGGTGGGGCCTAGTTAAAATGATTTCACAATTATTTATATTTGATTACAAGAAAAGCCCTTCCTTCACGGAAGGCATTGATATAATACAAATAACACATTATGCGATTGAAGTAGGAAGAGTCCTTTGGAAGAAATCCATCATAAATGAAATTGGGAGTCTAAGTTGATGTCGAAAGCATGCATCATTCCTTTAAGTTAAGATGTTTATTGGCATTATTAACAATAGTAGGTGAAGAACCAGTAGTCATTAGAGTAGCCAAGTGGTAATTGCTAAAAGATTATAGGTCAGAAGAATGTAACCAGCAGATAATGAAGGTCAGAGGAATGTAGTCGGTGGGAGATGGAGATTGGAAGGTCCATAGTCTCACGACGGATTCAGAGGATCCTAGTCATACAATTGTGGTTGGAAGACTATATTTTGGCGATAGAGGTTTGTTGGATGTAGGAAAGTGACGGTGGCCAAAGAACTGTAATCAAATGCTAGTGGTTTGAGGATCGTGGTTGGGGGTCAACAAAGGTTAGAAGGGTTGTAGTTAAGTGAAAATGTTCTAAGGACCTTGGTCAGTGAGAAAGGGAGGCTAGAAGGACTGTAGTCATATAAATTTATTTCGCTCTTTCATGCCCCATAATCTAATTGATGAATTAAACCTAACCCAGCTATCTTATCCATAATATGGAGCATATCAGAGCCAATTAATTAATCTAAATTAATTAAATAATATAAACAACTAACCTAATTTTGTCTAAAAAACAAGAATTATTTATAATCTACCCAATACAAAATTTATTCTATACATTAAAACATAAGTACCAGACTAACAAAATACCTCTCTTAGATAATTCTTGGAAATCATATCCTTTTCAACCTCTACCTAGTACGGTTTTTCCCCTTTCTTGGAATTTCGTCAAACAAAACGTGAGCATTCATATGCTTAGTAGGTTTTATCAACTCCTATAATAGACATCAAATCCAAAATTACAGTTATCAAATATAAAAAGGTTTTATACTACTTGGACAACAATTACCATACAACAGAAAATAACTTAAAAATTCTAGTACATGTTTAACTATATCAGAATAGTAACATTTATTGGTTCAAAACTTAGAGTAGTGTCAGAAACATAGACTGGCATATATATGTAAATGTCACTCAAACTTCCTAGTTATTATTATAAATAGAGGTTTTGAGTAGAAGAATTAACATACATTACTTATCTACTTGTTGTTTATAAAATACATGCAATATGAAATACACATGTTTCATTGTCTATCAATAACTCCACTTTTACTTATGCCTCCCTTAAATCTCCCACATGTGCACTTGAAAGATGGTGCCTGCATATGCATATAATATATGGGACTAAAAGAAGAACATAAACTCACACATTTGCATATAATAAAAGGGGTTATAAGTAGAACATAATAGATATTCGAGCATGTATAATAGAACCTATGGTGCTCTTAAATATTTCCCATCTTAGAACTTCCTCCTTGAAGATTGCATATGCATTAGAAAAGAAATAAAAGCATTACAAAAGGAGGCTAAGCCCTATCACTTTCCTCTCGCAACAATGAGAGGAAGGTGCCTGGTATGCCAGCACTCAAAATCTCTTTCCAAACAAAGTTCCCCTCTAAAGCCCAATGGGCACAAAAATCCGCTAGCCTGTTACTGGATCTAGGAATCCGGTTGAAGAGCACTTGGTTGAACAAGCTCAAGAAGGAGAGGTCCGGGCCGTCCTCCACCCGATGCAGTCTGTGGTGATGATCGCGAAGCTCCTGCAGCCAAATCAAAGCATTTGAGCAATCTCCCTCTATGATGATCCCATCACAATCAAACATCCAATCCTCCAAAACATTTTTTATAGTGCATGCCGCAAGCAGTTCAGCACGTGAGGCGTCCCAATGCTCAATCTGATGGTCGGCCGCCATAATCATTTTGCCCATGTGGTCACGGATCACCAAACCTAGCCCCACAAGGTTGGACGGAAGAAGAGAAGCATCGAAGTTGATTTTGAGCCAGTTCGGAGGGGGGACGCGCCATAATTTGTGATCAGGCAGCCCAATGGGCTGATTGATGCGCCATTGCTCCAACAAAGGCATCTTGTGTGGCCTAGCAAATGCTCCCAGAATCGTAGCAGCCAAATCGTGGGGGAGCCCCAAGTCCGACCATGTTTATCTTAGAACTTCCTCCATATGAACATGATATGCAAATGCAAAAATTATCAGAATTGACATGTATGCAGAACATGGAATCTCAACATGATTGAGACATGCACAATATTTTAGGAACTAACATATATCTAATTATACACACATAATTAACATATACCTTTTAGAGAATTTTATATAGAGACCAGATGAAATATCATTTAACACATTAAATGAACTATACCTTGTATAAAAAACTTCATATTCAATTAATAATGTTCAATAATTTGTACAAGAAAAATCAACCACTAAAAGTTTTAAATTTTATAATTAAAATGACCATAATAAGAAGTCCAACAATATATCAAAAATTGCATGGTGGAATGTTTTCTATACTCATTAAAAAAGTTACGCCATTATATTTTATAAAAATACTGGAATTAAAATTAGAAATAGGATATTTGGATCCTAGTTCAAGAAAAATAATTCTTTTAAGTGGCTCCACAAACATATTCGACTCTATAGCCTCCCAACTTCTTCCTCCTCTTTTCTCTCACCTATTCTTATCCTCTCCTTCTCTTCTCCTTCTTCAACAAGCTAAAGGGGAGTGGTTAGGTGAAATAGATTTAGATATTTACTTATATAAAAAAAATGATTTATTGGTCAACACCGTGGTGCTCCAACCTACATCATTGTAGTGTTTGACTAGAATCTTCTTGATTATCCCCAAATATTCTAAAATAGAGAGCTCAATGTTGCAATGCTTCTTCACAATGATGCAGTGCTCCCAAAAACATCTCTCCAATAAAGATAAGGTAGCAAAACCATCTGTAATGTTACTGCACTCCCCAAATTTAGCTCCAAAATAAATAGGGAAGCACTATAGCTCTTCAAGGCTCGACATCATAGTGCTTCAAGAAAGATTTTGCTAGTTCAATTATAAACTTCTCCACTATAATTCTTGATTCATTAATAATATATTTTGGACATAATTAGATAATAAAAGTAATCTTACCAAATTTAATAGTTGTAGGCATTATATTCTCCCTTCATTATAAAAAAATATTTTCCTCAACATTTACATAGACAGATACTTAGAATAGTAATGGATATAGTTTCTTCACTTATACTTCTTTTTCTAAGGTGACTTCCTACTCAAATCTATTCTTCCACCAAACCTTGACTATAATGATTTGTTTTTTCCTCAGATACTTCACATCATATGCAAGAATACATTTGAATTCATCCCTATATGTCAGATTAGATTAAATTTCAACTTTTCTTTCAAATATTCACTATTCCAAGTATAAAACATACTTCTTCAGCACTAATATATAGAATTCATTAGGAATATTAGATATCTAATTAGGCAAAAGAAATATGTGAGCAAAATATTTAATTCTTTCAGTTATTTCAAAAGGTCCAATGTTTTTGGGACTTAACTTAATGTCATTTTTTAATATGCGTATTCCCTTCATTAGAGTGACCTTCTAGAAAACAAAATTACCCACCTAAGATTTGATTGATTTATGCTTTAGATCATAATATTTTTTTTTGCCTGTCCTGAGCTATTTCTTGTGTTTTCCTGGTCATTTTTTTTTTCTATAGTCTGTCAACTAGCTTGGAAAACATTAACCTTCCTTCTCCCACTTTTATCCAAGCTAATGGAGTTTTACACCATCTCCCATACATAGCTTCATATGGGGATATTTCAATACTTTCCTAGAAACTATTAGTGGAAGAAAATTCAATTAATGGTATGGGTCCTCCCAGCTTTCTCCAAAGTCTAATATACATAGTCTTAACAAGTCCTTAAATATCTGAATAATCCTCTCATACTACCCATTTTTTAGAGGTGAAGAGCTATATTGAAATTTAATTTAGTCCCTGGACATTCCTAAATACTCTTCCAAAACCTAGAAATAAATCTATCATCCTGATGAGAAATAATTATATTTGAAATTCCATGTAATCTAATAATCTCCTTCACAATACTAATGAGTAGGTTAGGAACATAGTCATTCTATCTCATTAGAAAAAAAAGAACTGACTTAATCAATCAATCCATTATCAACTATATAACATCATGGCCTAACATAGACCTAGGGATACCCATAGTGATCTCTTCTTATTTATACCCAAGAATAAATATGGACTGCAATAGACCAATGGTCTTTGGTGTTCAACTTTCACCATTGGGTAGGTCTCACACTTAGAAAAAACTAGTGAAATCTCTTTTCAATCATGGCCACTAGAACATAAGCATTAAATTCTGATGCATCTTACTTCTACCTAAATGGATCATATATCCAGAGTAATAGGCTTCAATAAGAATATCTTTCCTAAGATTTTCACCAGTAAGGAACCATAATCTACTACCAAAAAACACTACACCCTGGTCATCAATTTTCTACTCAAGTCTTCTTCTAGATTGAATTTGATCTAGCAATTTCCCATATTCATCATTATTCTGATGAACTTCCTTAATTCTTTATCACAATAAAGTCTAAACAATCATCTAAGAGATATCTTCTGCTTTCACATCCGATGGACTTAAAACTTACAATCCTAACTTCTCTAATTCTCAAATGAAAGCTTGCTCATAGGTAATCAAATTAGTTGTTACTCCTATAGGCTTCATTCTTTAAGCATCAACAACCATAATTTCCTTGCTAGGTTGATAAATAATATCTTGGTTATAGTCTTTAATTAATTAAAACCATCTTCTCTACCTCATATTCAGTTTCTTTTGAGTGAACATATAGTTAAAACTTTGATAATCAATATAGATATCACATCATATTTCAAATAGATAATGCCTACTTCAAAGAAACACAATCACCACCAACTCCAATTCACGAGTAGGATAGTTCTTCTCTTGTAGCTTCAATTATCTAGAAGCATAAACAATCAACTTTCAGTTCTATTATAGTACACAACTGGTGCCTTTTAAAGAAGCATTGTACACTTAAAATCCATCATCTCTAGAGAGAATATTCAACATAGGAGCTAAAACTAAACAATCTTTCAACTTCTAGAGTCTAGATTCATACTTTAGTTTCTAGTCAAATAACATAGCCTTCTGATTTAATATGATCAAAGGGATCACACTCTTTTAAAAGCCTCTAACAAGCTTTCTGTAATAACTTGCCACATTAAAAAATTTTATAAATATGAGTTACTAATGTCGGCCTCAACAAACCCACCATTGCTTGAACTTTTTTGGGATCCATAAGATTCCTTCATTGTTTATCACATGCCCCAAAAACACTACACACTTCAACCAAAATGTACATTTTATGAATTTAGCATGCATACACATTATGTTGTTTTAATGTCTTTAGATTCAACCTAAGATGACTTGCTTGATTTTCTTCTCCTCTTGAATATACTAGAATATCATTAATTAATATAATAAGAAACTAATCTAAATAATCATTGAACACCCTGTGATTCAGATCCATGAACATGGCTGGTGCATTTGTTACTCTAAGCTATATTATAATTATAAATACATTTCCAATACAAAAATTTAATGGAATAATTAAATTCAAAACCTAATTATCTCAACTACAACAATACATATAGTAGAGTAGGTTAAATAATCCAAAGCAATTGAAATAACATAAAAGGTCTTCCAAATTTCATTTTCAAAAGAATTATATACAGATATTCTAGTCTAAGTTTATTATATACATAAGAAGAAAAAAATTGATTTAAAAAAACCTTCAAATAAAACTTTTGACATCTTGTTCTTATTTAGCTCCACTCCACTACATCCTTCCCTTTTCCTAAAATTTCGTAAACAATAGAGTGAGCTTCACGTACTCAGTAGGTTATCCCAATTCCACTTTCAAATATCAATACCCCTAATTATAATGCATAAATAATAGATTTAAATGTCAAATTCAAATTAATAGGAAATTTCTTTTACTTTTTATAAGAACAAAATTGAATAAATTTCTTATATTAGTGACATGTATTAAAATTTAAACATTTTAAATATCCATGTGAACTTTTCCTTACACTTTCGCATGGGTAACAAAATGTAGCAGTTGATACAACATACTTTCCTTTACTCCTTCATAGAGGTATTATATTGTACTTACATAGAGATATTAGAGTGTATTTATCAATAGAACATTCTTTATATTTAAACTTTAATTCATTTAATAGAATATGAAACATATGAATCATGATATGTATGCCATAATGTATGCTTATAACTCCACTTCAACTAATTCCTCCCAAGGTTAACCACCACTTGGTGAAGGGAACTAAACTAATTGCCCTTATAACTCCACCTCTTCTTATGACTCCTTTAAATCTCTCACATTTGCATAAAGTAGATGGGCCTATAATTAAAAGAAGAAAAGATTAGAAAGTCAGACTTATATAATAGTTATAATGTATTTTAAAAGCCTCCCACATTAGAACTTCCACCATATGAACATGAATGCATATTCAAAGGCGAACAAAATTAATATATATACATGGTATCAAACATGAATGGAAACACATGTGTACCACACCTATAAGGATGAATCATGAATAATTTGCATACACTTTTAGATTTTAACATTTGCAAAACCATTTACAAGGGATCCTTAAAATGTTATTTCAATACTTTTGGTGAACTATAACTACTACAAGAATTTCCAAGTTCAATAAAAAAAACATTCAATGTATGGACAAAACCAACAGGTAAATATTAAATTTTTATAATTTAAGTGACAAGATTTAAGCATTATGTAATATTAGAAATTACACAATGAAGAGTTTATAATACTCATTAAAAGGCATTTTAATTCATAACTTTGTATAGAATATCATAATTGAAATAAAAATATGGTATTTGGAGCCTATCTCAAGCATAATAAATCTCCTAACTAGTCCGACAGACAAATCTTGCATGGGTTCTAAACTCCTTTCCTTCTCTTTTCACTTTTTTTCATCTCCTTTCCTTCTCGAAGAAGAAGCTATTGTAAGGGTGAAAGGAAATGGATTTATATATTTTATATTTAACTTGATTCAATGGCTAGTGTCATGTCTCTCCAAAACACAACATTGAATCACTCATCTTGAATATTTTAGATTCCCTTAGATACCTTTAAACAGTATGTTGAGAAGTGCAATTCTTCTTCCTAGTGTTGTTATACTCCTTCAAACCTTTCCCTAATATAGAGAGGGCAGTGTTGCTATTATCAGTGCCATAATGCTCCACACAACACTTGTTCTCTATATATCCTTCTTCTCCAATTAATTTAGATATTAATTTGGACTTAAAGTATACCATAAATAACTTAAATTTTCATAATGAAACCAAAAAAAGCTAGAATTCATACCATACCCTGTCAAATCACATAATTCTAAGAACAAAAGTTATTACCACCTTCCCTAAAATATCATCCTCGACATGTAACTATAAGTCAACACTTAGAATAGATATGGATACAACTACATCATCTTAGCTTTCTTCTCCCAATTAGCTTCTTTATTTGACCTATATTTCTATTGAACTCTAATCATCAAAATTTGCTTATTCCTTAACTACTTTATATCATAAGAAAATATGCATTATAACATCCCTATAGATTAGATTGAGCTGCACAATCATATCATATTTAGAGATTCTTTTATCTAAATTAGATACTCACTTTCCTAACAATAACACATGAAATACATTATGGATATATTAAATATGATCAGGTGAAAATAATCTATAAGTAGATTTTCCAACTCTTTTACTTCAAATAGTCCCATAAACCTAGAACTCAACTTACTATCTTCCCTAAATCTATTGACTCCTTTTGTTGGGTGGACCTTTAGAAAAATAAATTCTCCTACTTGAAATTCAATATTTTGATGTTTAGAGTCATAATACTTCTTATTTCTATATTGAGCTACTTCCAGTATTTGTATGATCAATATGATTTTCTCTATAGCATCATCTACAAACTTGTGTTCCATTATCTTTATTTCTCCACTTCAAACCAAGTTAATGGATTTATGTATTTCATACCTTACAAAGATTCATAAGGGCATATCAATATTGGATTGGAAACTATTATTATGAGAAAACTCAATAAAAGGAGCATAATCTTCTTAGATACCTCAAAAATACATAATGTAAAATCTTAACAGATTTTCTACTACCTAAATAATTCTTTTAAATAGACCATCTATTTGATGATACAAGGTTGCACTGAAATTCAAATTCACTACCAAACCTTCAGAAATGCCCCTACATAATTTGGAATTAAAACTTCCATCCTAATCGAACAAAAAAAATCTTTGAAACTTCTTATAATCTATCTCTTTTGCATACAATAGAACAACTGGTAAATAATGCCTTTCTATCTCATGGAAAAAAATGAGCTGACTTGGTCAATCAATTTATAATCACCAAAAATTTATCATTCCCTTGTCTTGACCTCGAAAATCCCATAGATAAATTCATAGTGATCTCCTCCCACTCTACTCAAGAATAGATATTGGTTGTAACAAACAAATATGTATTTCATGCTCAACTTTCTCCTTTTGGGAAGTCTCACATTTGGAGAGATATTCAGATTCATCTCTCTTCAATCCTAGACATCGAAATATAGGTTTCAAATCATGGTACATCTTATTGTTTCCTTAATCAATGGTATACCTAGAATAATGAGCTTTATACAAAATGTCTTCTCTCAAGTCTCCACTAATAGGAACCCACAATCTACTACCACATAATACAATACCATGATCATCAACTTATAGTTCAAGCCTCTTTTTTAGAATTAATCTAATCCAATTATTTTACATATTCTTAATCCTCCTTTTAAGCTTTCTTAATTCTCTTTTACAAAGAAGACTATATGGTTAACAGAGAAATAATTCATGCCTTTAATTCAAATGGACATACTACTTTCAATTCTAGTATTTCCAACTCCCTCATCAAGTTCCGCTTAGACGTAATTAGACCAACTATAACTCAATCCAATTTTTTTCTCAGAGCATTTGCAAACACATTCACATTAAAAATTTGATAAATAATATGTGGATCATAATATTTGATTAGCTCCAACAACCTCTCATGACTGATATTTAAATCTTTTTAAGTAAAGATATACTTCAAATGCTAGTGGTGGGTATAGATCTCACACTTTATAACATATAGATAGTACCTCTAGATCTTCAATGCAAGCACAATCTCCACTAACTCCATATCATGAGTATAATAGTTCTTCTCACGTGGCTATAACTATTTAGAAGCAGAAATAACTATCTTACCATTTTTCTATAATTCCCAACTCAATCCTTTCACAAAAGCTTCATTATATTCTTAGAATCCCTCAACACTAGATAGAAATGTTATCATACGAACTAACACTAAACACCCCTATAACTTTTGGAAACTAGGTTCACAATTTATTGTCCAACAAAACGGTTTGGCCTTTTGAGTTAATCTTAACAAAGGAATCATGTTCACTAAAACATTTTTAAAAAACTTCAAGTAATAACCTGCCATACCAAGAAAATTATGGACTTCCTTCATAACTGCTAGCCTAGCCCACACTTTTTGGGGACCCATAAAGATCCCTTCCTTGCTCACCACTTAACCTAGAAATGTTACAAAGTTTAGCTAGAACTCACAATTAGAAAGTAGCATACAATTGATGCCACCTTAAATCTCTAATGTTATCCTTAAATGATTTGCATGATATTTTCCTGTCTTGGAATATACTAAAGAATCATTAATAAATATAATAATAAAATAACCTAGATATTTCTTAAACATTATATTCATTAGATCCATATATATTGTTAGTGCAATGGGTAATCCAAATGATATCACAAAAACTCATACTACCCATACTGGTACTAAAAGTTATATTTACCTCATCTTTAGCCTTTCCCTTGACAAATGATAACCCGACCTCAAAATTATCTTAGAAAATATAACTACTTCTTCCAATCGGTCAAACAAATCACCAATCTTAGGTAATGGATACTTATTCTTCTTAATTTCCTTCTTCAACTCTCTATAATCAATATGCTCCCTCAAAGATCCATTCATCTTCTTCACAAATAATGCTAAAGCTCCCCATAGAGATCCACCTGACTTGATAAATTCTCAATCTAAAATCTTTTATAGCTACACTTTTAACTCATGCACCTCTCTTTGTGCCATTCTATAAGGAGTCTTTGCTTTTAAGGATGTACCCATCATCACTTCAATATAGAACTCCACCTCTCTTTTGGGCGATAGACTCACTAACTCAACTATAAAGACATCAAAAAATTATTTCACTACTACAATATATTAATACACTTTTCAAACTTTTTCAAGTCTTTTACATAAGCAGGAACATGTACTCCCCTTACATTAAAACTTATAAAATTCTGGTGTAGATATTTGGGAAGATAAAATAACGCTAGTACCCCAAAGATGAAATACTTCTCCTTTGTCACCAAAATCATTTTATTCTTACTATAATAAAGTTAAACTCCATATTTACTCAAACAATCCATCCTACAATCACATCAAACTCCTTCAATGGAAATACAATGAACTTAAATTCTTGCATCCTATTTGAAATTTTGAACTCACATCTACATACTAGACTAACAATTGGAGAATTGACTAGCAACTAAATAATCTGCAGTATGTAGAAAAATAGATAAACTAGATGATAATAAATTTGGAACTAAGCTTAATTTTCTTAGAACATATTTAGATAGGAAGAAATGGCTCACTCCAAATAAAATAAAATATTACAAGATGCCATAGAAATAAAAGATATGCTTCTCACCATATATGGTACATCATTTTTGTATTGCTAGATCAGAATGTATACTTTGGGATGCACTGAACATTATTATAGAATCCCTTTGAACCCCTTCTATTGATCCACTAGACTGTCTTCTCCAAAACCTACCATAAGTAAGGTTAAGTTATCCTTTGCTAATAGCACTAGATGGAGCTACCATTAGATATCTCTGAAATTGGCTTCCTCAAGCCCAAATCTATCTTATAGCACCCTCTATGGACATTGAGCCACCCTATGACTAAACTGGCCACACTTGAAACACTTCACTGTAAGAAAATAACATTAACACGTTTGCTTCTTCCTATAATAAATATACAATCACTTACACTCCTAAATATTATATGTCCTCCCTTCCTAGGTTTATTGCCTCTAAACAAAGACTTCTTCCCACTAAAACTACTTTTAGATTATTATCCACCAAATTTTTCAAATTATTGCTCTAACATCACTCTACCACACCCTAAAATATTAAAAAAATAATTAAATCCTAAACTTAATTATCTCAATCATAATATAACACAAACTAGAGGTGCTTAAATAATCTAATGTAGTTGAAATAACTTCAAATTAAAATAATTATATATAGGTAATCTAATCCAAGTTCATTTTATACATCGAAAGAAAATAACTTGATTAAAAATACCTTAAAAAAAACACTTGATGATCCCCATCCACTTTACTCCATTGGGCCCATCCCTTTCCTAAAATTTCATAGACAGTGGAGTGAGCTTTACATGCTTAATAGGCTATCCTAATTCCTATTATAGATAGCATCACCAATAATTATAAGGTATAAATAATAGATTTAAATGTTGAATCCATATGAACCAAAAATAAATTTTATTTATTATAAGAACATGTATAAAAAATTTCATAAAATAGCGACATGTATCATAATCTGAACATTTTAAACTTCCTATGTATCCTAATTGACTTAAGATTGGGATCAAGTTGGATTACTTTGTAAGGTTAGGCCAACATGATTAGCTTGGCTTTTTTTGGGTGATTCCATAATGATGTTAGAACTAATTGGATATAGTTGTAGCTAAATCAAGTACAAATGATCTCAATTGGACATATAGGCCCAATGGTGTCAAAATAATTCTAATTAGGGTCATATAGTTTTAACTTAGGTTTAAATAGGTTCAAGTGACTCTAATAGAGACTATTAGCCCTTTAGAATTGTATTAGCCTATAGTACCCTTATTATGTTAACTAAGTGTAAGTCTTATACTCAAGCTACAAAAATGGATCCTCTAAGGAATAATAGAGTCATTTAAGTTGGTTTAGGTTTAACTCATCCTATGCTTCAGCCAACTAAAAATGAATTTTTAATGGCTTTCCAAAGTCAATAAGGATGCCTAATTCAACTCAAGTATAGGTTTAAGGTTTGATTGATTATGGGATAGCCTAATAAGAGGCACATAGCTATTTAGGTTACTTGAGGTATGATAAGATGTTTTATGAATGTAAACCTTGGTTCACATAAGTGTATGTGTTGTGTTAAGTAATACAGAAGTGATTTGAGTATCATTCCCATTTATAGATGTAATATTATAATACTACTTTAGTACTGTCTATGTGAATCACTGGGTGTATCTTACGAACATAATTTGAAAAGTGTGCTACAAGTCCTATAATTTGGAAAAGAAAACTTTAGATGTCAAGAGAATTTTGACCCTATAATGGAGTAGAAATTTAGGCATGCAAAAGTTAAATTTTATTCAAGTTTGTGGTGAATCAAAGTAATTTTACTCATTAATCTTTGTCAAGCATGTAAGAGTCACTAAGGAATATCGCCTATTACCGGTAGAAAAAATCCATCAATGACTATGGTAATCCACTTGAAAAATAACATTTCCAATGGATTTCAGGAAAAAGTTCATTCGATAATAAATCGAGCATCTGAAAGTTTATTCCGGTGAAAAAACTTCAACAGAAATATGTCTAGCGGATTTTTGGATTAAAAAAAAAGAGGCAAAAATGTTGTTTCCCTTGGATGATTTCTGTCATTTTATGATTTCTTGCATTTTATCCGCCAGTATTTCTGGGAAAAACTAACTACCAAAATTACAGACAAATATTCCACCAAATGATTTTGCTGGACAATTACTGGTGCAATCGTTCGATGTATAATCAGCTAGAAATGTCGACGAAAATATAACACGGGAACATCAATTTGATTTTGTCTTCTACCTGTTTCTGACATATTATCCATCAAAAATCCATCTAAAACATGTATCAAAGATTAAAAAAACAACCTTCTCTCTTATACAAATGATTTCTACAACAAAACATGCATAAAAATATTCCAAAACTTTATTTATTCAAATAGAAACATCTATTCAAAATCATCACCCAATATTGAATATAAACATACTTTCCAAATTAATTGAACATTCACCAAGTAGTTCAGAATGAAATTTAAAATTTGTTCATTTAAAACTACTCAAATATCCAAAAATAAATAACATCATATGTTCAAAAATAAGAATACAACATCTACTCATAATCAGTCTCCTTCTCTATGTAAGTTGTTAGCCTTCAACTGAATTGTTCCCTCAAAATATAGCCTATCAATTATACATCAAACTTCTTTGATTTCTAATATCCATAATATAACCTACATAAATATGAAGATATTAGATATTGTTGGAAAATTTGTTGAAGGAAAATAGATCGAGTTCAATTTTATTTGTAAAATGAATTATATTAATTCACATAGGTACCCTGTCAATGAAAAATCTAGTAACTTCACAGTGACTCCCCCATTTAGGGAAAATACAAAGAGTATTATGCTTCCCTTCACATTAAGAAAGACATGTATGGTTAGTGTCGGGTGCCTTCGTGGTCGTGGCCTTCAATCCTACCTATGTGAAAATGCAGTTTGCACCGGAGATATTTTCGACATATTTACCTATTTTTTTGGTGTGTGGAAATGTAGTTTATGCGACAAAACCATCTAAGGTAACTCTCTTACTCTCTCTAATCTTATCTTTCATAGGATCTTCTCCAACATTTTCATGTATATGCTCATTTTATATATTGTCTCTAAAAGTAAAGTCACTTATGAGTATTCTAATCTCTGCAAACACTTGACTTAATGTTATGTTTGTCTTTTAAAGACCACATTTTATACCATAAAGCATTGAAAGCCTTATAAAATCTTATAGAATTTTCCCCTAAATATGAGTGAAATTTTCTATCACACATTGAGAATCCCACCATATTACTTCTCTTTTATAGGATTTTCCCAACGCATTCATCTACTTTAACCATCCAATTTAAATTCTACTAATAATATACACATCAAGTCCCTTTCTAGGCTCATCAATAAGAAGAATATCATCATTAAAATGCATACACCATGGTACAATCTCTTGCAAGTTTCTATCAAGAACATCCATAATAAAAGGAAAAACTTTTGGTGAATTTTTGGCAAATGAGGCAGTGAACTTCGACGACTAAGGAAGCAAACGTCGGCAAAGTCAGTGGCAAATGTTAGGCTATGGATCGGTCTCGACAACAGAGGAATTCAGCTGAGATGATTGATGCAAGCAGAGAAAATTGAATTGAAGAGGAAAGAAAATAAGAAGAAATATGATGCTATGACTAAAATAGGGCTTTCTCCGACAAATGTTACGGCGGAGTTTTTGCCAGAAGGGTTGTTGTCAAAAAATCAGTCAAAGTTTATTTTTCGAGTTTAAGTAGGCTAGAAAAATATCTACTAAATAATTCACATGTAAATTTTGATGAAAAATACACTAGAATAAAATGTCAGTCTTATAAATAATAATTAATATGCTGACGAATAATTCACTAGTAAATGGCCAAGGGTAAATCAATCAAAAACATTGTAGTTAAGTTACCAACAAATCAACCATTTTTTAGTACACCGCTTTTACCTACATATTTACTTCCGTCAAAAAGTTCAATGGTAATACAATGTTTTCCTATAGTAAGTGTTAAACTAAATTTTCTCTTAGCTATAGTGATTATAACTCAAATGATTCCTGAACCCTAGCTATTATATATCTATGGATAGCAAAGTTTAATTTTAACTCCTCTAATTGTTTCTCTATTCTTTCATTGAGGAAGTATATCACACTTATTTTAAAGTGAATGCACAACCAATGAAAAAACTAAATGAAGAATGAGAGAATAAAAAAAACATTATATGCACTTCATGAACTTAACAAACAAACTTAAGAGCACTTGATTTCTCACATATTATAAGCCCATAATAAAGAAACTAGCCAATAATGAATTAAAAAAATTAAAAACAACTACCATTTACTAGCAAAAATAAAATACATAAGGAGTTCAAGTACAATTGTCATAAGAAATGCCTTTTAAATTGGTAAAGAAATTACTTGTACATGATTTGACTTCACATCTGTCCTCCCACTCCACTTTCTATAGACTCCTTTAGACTATTTTTTACATGAAAATGAGGCCAACCTCCCATAAATTTGGGAAAAAATTTATTTATATTTAAGTACATTAACTTACTCTAGCACTGTGGTTCTACAAATGATAGCAGTGAAGTGCTCATGAAAAGACTTAGAACTATGTCACACGTGAATCCCTCCACTATAGTGTTGGGTCTAAGTCGACGTGTTATTTCACAAAGTAATTGAATCAGCTATTATGTGATGGGGGTGTTCTATTTCTTTTGAAAATTAAGCTATGCTTCCAATGATGTGAGCTTTACACAAATCTAGTTCATAATAAAAATATGCTTAATTTTTTTATCAGAATTATTAAAGCCCACTAAATATACAAGCATATGTGCTGATCAAGTAATAAAGTAATAGTGAAGAGTGTCAATCCCATGAGAAAGTATTTTCATAATTGAAATAAAACTACTACATCTTAATTCAAATGCACAACATTGCCTATTAAAAATTCGATACTATTGTAAATTAAATATTTTTGACTAATGAAGGCAATAAGCATAATTTTCCTAATGAGACTCTTAATTTCAGATGTGGGTCAAAGCATATGCATCTATAGATCTATGTTTATGTTTTAAGATTGAGATGGAAGGTTTATCGCTTTCTTACAATTATATTATCTCCATAAAATCTAGAAGGTTAAACATCATATTTCTAGGTAAGCCCGTATTCTATTTCAATACTACTATTTATTCTAGCATTCCTCTGTCAAGGCTATACATCACATTAGATGATAACTAAACACATGGCCATTGTATGCATTAAATAAATAGATATTGAAAACATCTATATATTTATTCAAGGCATAAGATTACATATTAATACTTTCTATGATTTTACATCATTAGCCCAAATTTAAGAAAATTAGCTAAACATGGAAGACACAAAAATAGAACTCATTTCCATTTAATTCATAAAAGAAAGAGATAAAAGAGAATTGATAAGAAAAATATCACCCGAAAGGTTCAATTAGTATTCTCCATACTCCTTCCTTTAACATTGGAGTTGCTTTCACAATACAAGCTAAAATCTCTAAATATAACTATCTTGCACTTCCCTAGCCTCCCTTAGACTTTAATCTAAAGGGGGCACTACAAAAATACACTGAAAGTGACAGCTACTTTCTTTAAGCAATAGAACTCTTCAACAAAAGAACTAACAAAATTATTTATAATAGATAAAAAATTTACTCAAACCCTATAGCATTCAACAAGTTAGCACTATAGTGTTGCTAAATGAACTATCAACTAAGTAATGTTGGACTTGCTCTACTACATTGCTGAGCTGACCTAGCATGGTTAATGGATGTATTGGTTCATATTTTGGCCGAGTTAGAATGGCTTTACATTTCAAAAAAATTTTCACAACGGTGCTGTAAAAGTTGAGCGTTGCGACGCTTGAATGTTCTATCTAGTGCTACTACAATTAATTGCTTGATGCCCATGTACCATTTTCCCAAGACTCTTGTGTTGTGGTGATACATTATGGTGTTTTAGCATTATAAGCGTAGTGGTGCTTGAGGCGCTAATCTACATAAAAATTTAAGAGTGGCAAGCGGAATGTCTGAATCTGGCACCCTGATGCTATAAAAGTGTTTTCTACGATGCTAAAAGGTAGTAGCAGTGCGGTGCTCAATCAATACTTGTGAATTTCAACATTATCATGAATTTTTTCTTCACAAATATAACTAAAATATTACATTTTCATTGAATTTAAAGGTAATAATTTGTACAAAATTTACACTTAATATTGTAATATGGCATTATTATGATTTGGCATTGTGACACCATATCCAGTACTGCAGTATTGCTATTTCCTTAGTGTTGTGGCACTTGAGCATAGCTACTATGAACATTTTTCTTTGTTGCAATATGCTCTCTATCATTTTGGTAGAAATTAGGGCTCTGGTGCCGCAGTGCTCCATGGTGTGGAGCTGGAGTGCTGAATTAAATTGCAAAATTCTAGAGATCATGGAAAAATGACACTACTCCCTGGTGTTATAGTGCTTATGTCACTATAGCTCTCATGAATACAATGATGCATCGCTAGTGCCCTTTCAATTTATAGCCCTTTTATGGATTTTTCTTGAACAACTAAGATCAAATGTGGTTGTTTCACAGTAAAAGGGATATCAAAATGATAACAATTTATTTCACTAACAAATTCTCCTATTGTAACACTAGGTTTGAATTGATGTGTCATTTCATCAAGTAACTAAATTAACTATTGTGTTACAATATTATGGTGATTTTGTGTTGTTGTTCCATATCTAATGCCTCGGCATTACTATTTCCTTGGTGTTGTGGCACCTATGTGGCATTATAGCTCACAGTTTCTACTGTGGTGCTATGCTCTCTATCTTTATTATAAAAAATATTGTTGTCGAGCATTGTTGTGATCCACTGTAAGCTACTGGAGTGCTGAATTAATTTGTAAACTTTTACAGATCCAAGCATTATAGCACTAATCCTTAGTGCTACAATGTCTATAACATTCTAGCTCCAATGAAGACAACACTACAGTTCTAGTACCCTTTTATAATTTAGCCCTTTTTCATGGCATTTTCTTACTTAATAAAGATCAAATGAGGTCTTTTCATAGTTAAAGGGATTCAAAATGAAAACAAAATTTTCCACTAATAAGGACCTAATAAGTTTTATTAGGTTAGTTTGGAACTAACCTAACTTATGTGAATCAATAAAAAGATCCTTATGTAACTAATGATTTAATTTAACATAAATAAGCTAATTTAAGTAGTGTGGTCTATCTTAGGTTGATAGGCCCTAATTATGTCAAATTTAGCAATCCTAAGGATAAACCAATCTAGAATTTGTCCAACGAAGTTCTAAGTCTTGGCCATTGCACTTAAGACTATGAGTCGATGTTAGACTGAGTCAAATTCCCTCTAAAAGCGTAAATCTACTAAGGTATAAGGACATGTCAATTGGACCTATAGTGAATATAGTCTTAAATACTAAATCTTCACACACACTCTCTCTCTCTATCTATCTATCTATCTATCTATCTATCTATCTATCTCTCCTATCCCCCTCTCTGACCCCTCTCTCTCTCCTATCTTTCTCTTTCTCTCTATAATGACCACCATCTATAACCTAAAATTATTTAAATTAATGATTGTCACTTTTGACTTGATTGGTAATTATAAGTCCCAAAGTTCATAATAACCCTTCAGGATGTGAGGAAGTGAGCTGATAAGAGAATTTTTAATTCACTAGATTTTCCTGGTGAGCATCGTAGTGCTAGTTATGCCGCCCCACAATATTAAGCTCTTGAATGGGGAGAATAATGTGAACATGTGATGCAGTGTTGGGTGGGCCTGCCATGGTGCCAATATTTCTAATGGTAAGATTATAAGAGAATCTAGAAGATTTTATGGGAGTAGTATCGCATTGAAAAGGCTAGCATCACAACACTAGGCCATATTAGTGGTTTTTTAAATAATAAAAAACTAATTTCATTTGGCTAATTCACCTCTCTTAGGAAATTAAGAGAAGAGAGGATAGAGAAAGGAAGGGACAGGACTTGGTGGCCATAGCTAGGGTTTTGTCCATCGGCTCTATTAGGGATTTCATTGAGCATGAGTTAGATTTTTGAATCCTTACTCTGGATTTCAACTCTAGAGATTGTATAAAAGGTTTTGGATAAAAATATATTTTCTCCAATTTTATGACATTTTTACTGCATAATTTTAAGATATTATCGCATGCTTTATTATGAACATTTTGACTATATAAAAACTTATTTTTAACGACAAGTTTATTTAATGCCATTTTTAGTATATAATTATATTGAGTTTTTTCAAGCCATTAAAATGATTATTTAAAAGCCTTAAAATATTCTTGTGAATACTCCTCTAAAGTTAGAATTTGAAAAAGAAAAGTTTAGAGAATATAAGGTCATATAAGCCATATGGCTTTTTAGGGTAATTCAAGTGGTATTTGAACAATGCATTGAAATTATATTTTAGTTACTATTGCATTTGCATATGTATTGCTCAAAATATGAAATTGAAGATATTTTGATATATGAAAAATTATACTCATATATGTTCTTTTTTACTTTATCTTCATAGTGTAAATATGAGAGGGATTCTTGCCTCATTTTTTTAAGTGGGTGGCAAGTTATGTGGCACTATTCTATTCTAATTATGGCACCACTTATTATATGCATATGTGTGAGTTTAAAGGAAGACATAAGTGGAAGTGGAGTTATAAGCAGGCACCAAGACATATGCATTATAAATATTATATTAGATATATTATTAATTTAATGAATCAAGCATAAGTAATATGTGGCACTGAATGTTAGTAGTTTCTAACTCTCTATATGAACTCTAATGAGAATGTCAAAGTCAAGGTTAAGTGAACCTCAGATAGCAAGTTCTTTGTGATGATAGCAAGTATTCTGTGATGCATTAAAACTATATGTGAAAGTAGTTTCTAGGTATGAGTAAGAATTTTTAGACCAAGTAAATACTGAACCCCTCTAAAGTCATGTTTTATTAATACTTTATGTAATCTTTACAAATTATTATATATTTTTTAGTTAATTAACTATTATGTAATATTTTCATTTAGATTTTGATATCTATGATGGGTTTGAGAAAGAAGTCTACTAAGATGGTTATGCATATTCTATGATATTTTCTAACATTTTAGGGGGTAAATGGCCAGTGAATTATGAAGGAGTATATTATTGACCTTCTAAAGCTAAGTGATTGAAGTATTATTTAATAATCCAATGTTTTATTATTTTGATTTATATAATTTCATGTGATGGATTAATGTATATATGTTTCAATAAAATGAGGTATGTTGTGTGTTGACCTTGTTTTCACCTAAACCCTAGGTCAAGGGGGTTGACTTGGTCAAATTGATGAAGACAGGCCCCAAGACCTCTTCCATTGGGTTTAGTGGGTCAAACATAATATGTGGAGCCCAGATCATGGCCCTAGGTCAACCTGGTTGACCAAGTCAACCCAGGTTGACCCAACTAACCTAAATTGCTCTTATTTGGATTTTAATCAATTCCAAACCTTTCTTAGCTCAATCCCCCACCCACTTGGACTTGTTTGACCATAATGACTAGGTCAACACATGGCTTGGTCAAACCAAGAACTATTTGGTCAAATTTGACCTATTTAAATCAAATACCCCTCTATATCTTGTATTTAAACCATATATAATCCTCCCTTCACCCAAACCACGGCCAAGGGGGATTATTACCCTCTTAATTAGACCTAGGAGTGATCTTGGTCATCTATCATTAGGCTAAGATTATAAACAGGGCTATTTGGGTTTCTTTATGAAAATCTTTACATTATTTCTCTCCTTAAGATCTCTAAGCTTGAATTTCTTCATGTGAGAACTCTCGTAGCTTCCTTCACATCTCCCCACCCAAAGCCACCATCAAGACCTCATTGGTGGTGAGCTTCCAGTGACCCAAGTCCTTAAATCTTTTAAGCTTTGTACATAGTCATCCAGAGAATTTTAGGCTTTGACCTCAATTATGGAATTATATGAGGACAATCAACAAGCTAAGAGAACTAAAGATCTCCTTGATCCATCCATTAGATTAGGTAAAATCTTAAGCCCTATGACACTTAGATCAAATAACTTTTCATATATCATGTTTTAGACCATGAGTTTCATCCCCCATGAATGCTCTTCACTCGTAGATGCTAAGTTTAAAATTTTAAGCAATTTGGTGCACTCGATCGAGAGAACGAGATGAAATATCATTCTAGGGCTCAGGTTATATTTTTCTTCTGTTGGGGGACGATAATGCTCGAGATCCCGCCATTTTGTGGTTTGGATCAACTACGGAGTTCAATCTCGTGGCTCCACTCTCTATCCGATGAGAACAGAGCCCTTGATCTCAAAATATAGATGATCGGACAGTCTTAAGAGCTCGCCTATGTAGTTAACTCCGCATGCAGTAATTCTTGCACTGCGATAATCACTGCCAATGATTGTGCAGTGATGTAATTATTGGTATTCATTGAAAATTGCGTCCACAGTTTTGAATTGGCCAATCAGGTCTTGCCACGTAGCCCATCGCCATCGTTCTCTTTAAATTAACTTTTAAATTAATTTTAAATCCTTTTTTTAATCATACTTCTTTAAAAATTAATTTAAAATTATTTTTTTATCCAAGAAATACATATAATATATCAAAGTTTTTCAAATATAATTTCCTTTAAATTAAATTTAAAATTACTTTATAATATATTATATATTTTAAGCTATTTTAAAAACAATTATTTTAAATATTTAATTAATATTTAAATTTAATATTATGTTAAATATTTGTAAATTAATTTATTTTATATAAATTTTATAAATAAATAAAATATTATTTTTAACATGATTATTTAAAAATTAAGACAAATTTTGGATATATCTCTATATTTTCCATAAATTTTAAATTTTAAACTTTTAAATCTTTAATTAACATTTAGATTTTTATTATTTTATTAAATAATAAAAAATTTGTTTTTTTTTTCAAAATCAAAGAAATTTCCTAAATTATTTTATTTTAAATAACGAAATTTTTTATTTATTTTAAAGTAATCTTTAATTAATTAATTATTTAATTTCTTAATTACATATATAATTAAATTAAAATTCAAATATTTTTCAAAAATTTTTAAAAATTATTTTTAAAAGTTTAGAGAACTTTTAATGTATAATTTAATTTAATTTAATATTAATTTTTAAATATTATTTTTTAAAATTAATTTTAAAATACCTTTTAGTTACTTTAAATTTAAGCAATTTATGATAAATTCATTTTAAATCCTAAAATTCATGTAATACCTTAAATATTTATAAAATTAAATATTTTTATTTAAAATTATTTTTAAGCACTAAAATCTAATTTTCTTAATTATTTTCTTTGTTAATTAATTGATTAATTATAATTTTTTTAAAAATATATATTATATATTTTTAAAAATTAAAATTTATTTCAAATTATTTTCAAACTCACCTTGGTTGACTAGTGGATCTCCAAAAATATAACTAAATTTTTTTTAATTATTTTAATTTTTAAATTTATATATAGGTTAATATATATAGATAATTAAAATATTTTTAAAATTATATATATTAAATCCTTTAATATTTAAAGGTCCATTTGAAATTTAAAACATAGTTTGTGCATTTGAATAGAATTCATGGGGGGAGATTAGTGAATGACTGGACCCGAATGATTCACTATTCACGTCACTAATCATTTCTAATTATTGGTTAATTCTTTTGATTGTCTACGAAGCACGAGCACTTAATTTAGATTCTTGTATTTCTAAGGATATGATGTGCTATGATTTATTACATTTTTCCTTTATGTTATCCCAAGGGTTAGTTATTAACACTTGATTTAAACCTATTCAACCTTGTAACACCTTAAGGGTAATAATTAAGACCCGTCTAACAAATTTAGAGAAATTCTAAGAGTTAGGATACACCTTTAAATGACATGAAACTTGAAATATTTAAACTTAGTGACATTTCAAATCCCCTAGAATTTTCTAGGAATTTTTAGGATCCTTTAAGCCACTTAATTAATAAACCCTAATTTAACCCTATAATTAAACCCCAAATATTTTGAATAATTCTAATAAATTCAAATTAAATCAAAAAATTTATAATAATAAATCAAACTCTTTAAAATTTAATCCTTAATCTAGGAAAATTATAATCCCCTTAATTGGACCTCATCATGAATATTAATTTAATTTTGATTAAAAGTTATACCTTTAATTAAATGAAATTATTAAAAAATTCAAATTTTCCCCAAACACTTGGTAACTCTTCATTTGGTCATTCCTAATCTTTGGAGGTGATTCCAAGAGGTTTGGTGCTAATTTTGATCAAAATCCCTAAAATGCCCCTTAATTAAATAATTTTAACAATTCATTAAATACCCAAACTTTAAAAACTCATAACTAATTCCAATTAAAATCCAAATTGTGCAAACTAAAAGGAATTCAACTCCAATTAAAATCTAGTATTTATTAAAAATATGAACTTTCTATAAATGAACCTAAATTAAAAAGTCAACTTTTCGGTCAACCGTAGTTCAATAATTAAATCCGAAACTTCTAAAAATCATAACTTTCCATAAAAAAATTTCAAATCTAGCAAACTTAAAGTCTAATTGATCCCCTTAAGGTCTAATATTTAATAAAAATTCTATAATCCCAAAACCTAGCATGTTTCTAAAAGTCAACTTTTAGGCCCCTCTAACTTAGTGGATAAGATGACCCCGGACCTTCTAAATTCCGCTAATCCAACTTAAACTTTAGAGAATATTGTCCTAAGCATTAAAATTGACCAACTAACTAAATGAATGAAAATTGACCTCAATATACTAATATTTAAACTTTATTTAAAGTTTCCCTCTAGCCTTTAACAAATCGGATCACAAATATCTTGAACTAATCACCCAACATATAACTCATCCTAAACCACATAGTCTACTACACACGCATAGAATTGCTTGTTAGGACATGACCTCTATCTCTAGGTTAGGTTAGTGTTTTCCTTTTTTATTTCTATGATGTGACGCTCTATATGTGGCACATGTGCTGGTTGCTTTGATTTGCTACGATGTTTACTATAATAATGAGCTTTATTTTTATATTATTTATATGATGTATTGTGTGATAGATTACCTATAGGTTAGAGATGATTTTGGTACTAATGATATTTTCTACATGTGGTCATGTTCATGCAGCACTAATGAAGGGGGCTAAAATAATAAATAAATCATGTATATGCTTTTTATAATTGCTTCAACCGCTTAGCTTTATTTTTAAGACTTGCACCATTCAGTAGGATTAGAATCCAGGTCATTGTCGGTGGAGCATAATCACCATTACTTTTTTATAAACCCTGTTTTTTTACTTTATATGCACTTACCATGGACTTTTGGACTCTCTTTTACTCTGGTGGATATTTTTATTGATGTGTTTACTTTGCTTGCAGCATATAAATTACCTGCTTTTATATGTTTCTTTCTTGCATGTGTGTGCGCTTGATTTTGTTAGGCTGTTTAGGGATGAAACTTTTTTTTACTCATAACTAAAATCCAAAATTTTAAGAATTAAATAACATAGAAAGTTAACAATCTAGGTAATAGCCAGGGATCGCTTGGGGTTGCATGCATATTAATGCATCATCTCTTTCCTTGCTTTAAGACACTTCCCCGCATATGAGTAGAGTCCAAATAATTTGATCTATGAGGATGAGGTGCTGAACTTTGGGAAGCCTAATCTTCTAAAAAATATAATTTTAAGCCTTTTTAAAATTTCATGCATGCTTAATTTGGAGACTTCGACTAGCATGCATTGCATTCAAAATAATTAAGTCAAGTTTTAATTGCATTAGCTTCTAGGAGGATATTATCTTTCATAAGTACAAGGCCACTTAGGAACTTCTCTAGATGTCGGCCTTAATTTTCAAAAACTTAGCCACCCACCCATCTTTCATAAAAATTGGACAGCATGGATTTTATATGACTAGGTGGTTAATTGGCATTCCTTTTCAGATAGGATTTAAGTCCAAAATGCATTAGTTAGGATACGGGTGTTAGTGTTGTATGTAAAACATAAAACCCACTTTAGATTTAGGGTTCAAGGCTACTACTATTGGGGTTCCAACCTTTTTAGGTATATTCTCATTTCTTATCTTATCTATTAGATTAAAGCCACTCATACACATTCTCATCTCTACAAACACTAACTTAATGTTATGCTTCTCTTTTAATGACCAACATTTTACACGATAAAACATAGCAGGTTTCTCCATATCCTATAAAATTTTCCCCTAAGTTTGAGAGAAATTTTCTAACAAATAATAAGCCCAAAGCATTCCTCCACTTTAACTATCCAACTTGAATTCTACTAATAGTATCCACATTCATTTCACAATCAAATACCTCTCTAGTCTTATCAATAAGATGAATATCTTCAACAAAATGCATAAACCATGGTACAATCTCTTACAAATGTCAACTGATAACATCCATGACCAAAGTAAAAGAAACGGGCTAAAGAAAATCAACTAATGGTGATTCTAGTGTCTGAGGCAGTGAACAATGGTGACAAAGCTATGTACATGAAAGGCAATGGATGCGGTATTCGGTGGTAGCTGACTCATGCAACCAATATAGAAGAATTATAAGTAGGAGAGAAATTATAAGGAAGACGAGCGAAGAAGGAAAATAAGACATTTTCTAATGGTACATCCAGCAAAAAATCTACCAAAAAAATTTTTAATGGCATTTCACCAGAAATATTTCATAAAGTTTAAGTAATCGAGTGGATTTTCTGCTAGAAGTTTTGCTGGTATTTTTTGACATATTTTTTGCCATAAATTATCACCCATTTTAAATACACTGATGAATTTACTAGCGGGTTTTCCACCAAAAACTTTATGGTGATTTTTTTGCTAGATAACCCACCATGAAGTTATAGGCAGTATGGCCGTCAATAACACTATCACTATTATCAGCAGATATAGTTCTGCTGATATGCCCAAGTTTTCTTGTAGTTATGTGAATATCAAAATGCTTTTGAATTTTCAATTGGCATAAGAACAAATTTGGAATACTTATTTTTTTGAAGCCAATGAATGGAAGGTAGGGAACATTTTAGGATTTTGAAAACCATTTAGAAGCGCCCTAGCCTATCCTATATTGGGCTTTAAATTTTAGAAGAGAGAAACTTTAATTTGAGTTAGTATTTTATTTGAAATTTGGGACTAAATTTTTTATATAGGGGACTTAAGATTTTTGGTCTACCCTAGAACCTAAATCTAAGTTGGATCACTTCATAATATAAACCTAAGCCAAACTAATGAAATGCAATTATGGGCTTATATCGTTCTGGATTGGAAAGCCAACTAACCTTCTAGGCACTTTCAAATGATGATTCCAGTCTCAAGAAAGATTGATAGGCTATTTATTAAGTTTTTGGATTTTTTTAGCTGACATCTAGAGAATTATATAATTTGCTCCTTTACTTATGAGTGGTATGGCTATGCTTAATGTAATTAAAGTTTTATTAATTTTTTTGTTTAATTATAATATAATTTTTTGTTTAATTATAATATAATTTTTTCAAATGTTCCTTATATTCAAAATTAAATTGTAGTGAACTTTAAAAATAGGAATATAAAAATAAGTTTTCCCTTGGGAGCACATCATCCCCAAGACAGAACTAGACCCTTATAGGTCAGGTGGTCTTTCATGACCCACAGATGAGAAGTTGCCTAGCAAGGAGAGAAGATAGGTATAAATGTATGAAAAACTCTCAGTTTAACTAAGCATAATTTTTAGGAGCGGTTAACTTTCTATATGAGCCTTATTCTTTTTATTTAACTACAAGTAGTTTTTTTTTTTTTTTTTTTTTTTTTTTTTTTTTTTTTTTTTTTTTTTTTTTTTTTTTTTTTTTCTTAAGAGTCTTACAAAATCAAGGCTAAACCATTAACATGTAAGTAACAATCCTTTAAAAAGCATGCAATTTCTAATTCATAAGTAATGTAAAGAAAACTCATGAAGCCCAAATCAAATCAAATAATAAAATGAAATGTCATATGGTAAATGTCACTTAATATATAAATGAAGGTCTACTTAAATTAAAAGTGGTCGGGCTTCACTGACAACACCCCAGAGTTTAATGTGATGACACAAGTTTTAAAGTGAAACTTTTTCTCTTTATTTCTTCAACTCCTTTATTAGGGTTCCTTAGATCCATCAAGTCTAAACATCCAAATGAAAGAACACCTTTCCAAAGGGGTGTTTCTTTTCTCTTTGCATCTTAAATTATCAAAATTTGTATTTTTAAATTGAAGGAACTCTCCCTTAAGGTATGTTTCTTTTCACTTTGGATTTCAAATTAGATACTAATATTTCACTATAATTAACTTGCACAACTCCTTTTATGTTTACATTTAGAAAAAATTAAATGACTCTATTCAACCTGTAAGTTATCTTAATTAGTTTATATAAAGTCACATAAATAACCCTAAGCATTTATAAAAAGTTTATCACTCACTTTCGATCCAACACATTCACTTAGCCATTCTTTTAATTTTTATAGATTTTTGTAATTATAACAGCTGCATAAAATTTATTAATCATGTTTTACTAAGCCCTTATTTATAGCCCTGCATAATCATGACCAGCTATAAAAACTTTATTAGCATTCAGATCAATTCTAACCTAAGAAAATCTAAACAGCCATTACTGGCCATAGAAAAACCATAGGTCACGTCAAGTCATAGATCACACATAAATCATCTCAAAGCATATGAAAAGCAAGTGCAATAAAAATCTATCACTCATTCATCAAAACCAATCATCTTTACATCATAAAGAAATATAAATATATCACTAAGAAATCATATAAAGTAACAACAGTCTAGCATAAACCTAGAGTTAGTTGTCCTAACAAGCAACTTATAGTATAAATATAAGATTGTGTGATTTGGATATGTCCTAAATTTGGCATTACTTGAATTTTTCTAACATTTTGAATTTTTTTGTTCAAGATTGAGCGATATTTAATTTCAAGTTCAAAATTTAATATTTTAATTTGAATTTTATTTGTTAAAGTTATTTAATATTTGAAACCTTAGCCTCCTATATTTTAATTACCCTTAATCCTTAAGGCATTGTAAATCCAATACATGTATATCATCCTAATAGAATTTAACATAAGATATGAAGGATCCATTTTCTTATTATTAATTATTTAAATTGAATAATAATTACCTTTATTTACACCAGGTCCATAAGATTTATTTCACCCTCCTTGGGACCCTTGTAGGATTGAGTTACCCAACAATTTAATTCTTCTTCATCTTTGATTTAGTTTATTATCTTAAAATTAATTTAATTAATTAATAATTTATTAATTACTTATTTATGTTAAGTGAAAATTACCTTTGTTTATAGCAAGCCATGAGATTTATTTTATCCTCCTTGAGTCCAACTTAATAGCCTCATATGCTTGGGTTACCTTGCAATTACCTTTTGATTTGATTAAACTTATTTATTATTTAGTTTATTTTAACTTGTGCTTATTATTTTTTGATTCATTATTTTATTCATATAATTGATTTATTTCTGAATTTGAATGTTTGATTAAGTTAATCAGATTTCTAATTAATACCCTTAAGTATGTTTAACTTGAGATTTGACTTTTTATGTATTTTTTCTTTAACTATTAAATTACTTTTCATTTGTTCATTATTTGATGGGACCTATAATTTTCTTGTGTTTAGAATTTATGTTTAAAGTTTAATTCTGAGCAAAATGAGCCTTAGAATGTTTCTTTGCATTTAATTTTATCTTGTTACAAATTTTGAATTTTGATGATAAAATAAGGGCTAATTGTCTTTGCATCGCATATTGCTTTCTTAGCATCCTTACGAGCCACTTTATATATTTCCCAATTATCATAATTTTTAAAATAACTGAGAAATTATTAATGACTTATAATAACTGAGAAATTATTTCCTAGCATTCAAAATTTTACTAAATGTGTTGTTTTTAACCTTCATCCCTATTAGATGCAAGAAGAATTTCCTAGAATTTTTCTAAGTTGTCTAGGCAATTTTCTTAATTATTTTACTTAGGTGTCTTTATTGTTCATATAGGTTTGAAATCTAGTGTGCAACCCTTACAACAAAAGACACAAGCCACAAAAATTTCAAAACCTAATTCTATGTATTTTAAGAGAAATGAATTTTCAAAGTTTGTGTCAAAATTTGTGGTGTGTGAGGAGCATCTTCAAGTATATCCTATCCAAATTTGAGCTTAATTAGATCATTGGATTGAGAGTAATTATGGAAATTCATTTTGTAACACAAAGTAAATTTCTCATAATCCAATGATCTAAATCTAATGAAATTAATTTTAAAGTTAAATAGTGCTTGTGACGGTTCTAACGAGCCCAAAAACATCAACTTTCAATTAGAAAAATGGATTTTTGGTAATTTTTCAAAGTTTCAATCATTTTTTAGTTATGGATCATACTGTATGAACATTGATCGTGTTAGACGATCAAGATCTTATAGTACAATAAAAATCATATAGTGCAATTTTTTTACACATGTCAGTTGAGGGAACCGACATGCATTATGAGTGAGAATCATACCGATGATCGTATTGTATGAACAAGAGATCGTACAATATGTATTAATTATGTTATTTGATTTTTTGATCATTCAATTTGATTTTATGGGGTCTGGAATGAAATCACAATTATGTTTAACAAAAGCAGGAGATATAAATGACTATGATTTCATTATCTCCATGATAATGAACAATAACCCTAAGTAGAAGAAGCTTTAAAACTCAAAATTAGGCTGATATAATATCTTTAAACAATAGGATAAGATAAAACATGATAAAATAGGAGAAGGGTTCTTTTATGTTTAAAAATACATCACACGCAAACCACAATAAATCCTAGATCTAGGAGCTAGGTTTGGATTTTATCTCAATGGAAATGATCCTAAAGGGTGTGGGATAGCTACTTCTCCTCCTTGGAGCTCTAAGAATGTTTCTTCCTCAAAAAGGAGAGTTGGGGGAGGACTTGTTTTTTTGAGTTTTTACTAGAATCCAATGTTTTTCATCTTTTTTCTCAATTCTAATATCCCCTGATTAAAAGAATGGCTAGGATTAAAGGTCATACAGCCTAGATGATTACCAAGTGGAAAGGAGCCTTGGCTGGAAAGGTTAAGAGGCCATTGGCCACTTTCCATGGGGGGACAAATTAGATGCTTCATTTGTCTAAGCTAAAGGGTTAAGCCATCACTTAAGCATATTAAGAAGGTTCCAAAATTATTTTATATTGGCCACAAGGGATGATGTGGATGATATTTGAGAGCTTTTGCTCAAATTGGCCAATTTTTTTTCATTTGGGAGGGTTTTGATGGTTTGTTGATTGTTTGACTAATCAAATAGTTAAGGCTAGCTAATGTGGATTCTTAAGATTGTTTTAAATTTTGCTAGAATGAAATCCAAGGAGTTTAAAATAATGGTTTTGGTGTTTATGTGGAGTGTTGAATGCACGTGTATGGTTTGACCAAATTAATGGGTTAACTAAGTCAAACCCATCAAGGATTGACTCATGAAGATTTTAAGTTCATTTAAACCATGTAGTGAAGTGATATTAAAGAATTAAAATGGCTAATTTAAGTGTATATAATGGGTTGGCCCAAATTGGTCCTATTTTACCAATCTTTGGTTCAGTTTCCCATGTTAACTGAAGACTGGGTTGAGGTGAACAATTAAGTCCAATTTATTATAAGCTAATTTTGAGGAAATTTGGTGGTGTTCAAATACAAATTGATACTTGTTTGGGAATAATCAACATATTTGATCAATTGGGCTAGGTTGGGCTAACTAAACTGAATCAAATGAGTCATTCACTAGTTAAAGGACCTAGTAATGGAGGATTTGATTTATGGAGCTTCTAATGAAGTAATTTGGATAAGGTTTGATGCTATGGAGATAGTGCATTATGCATGTGATCCACTAGGTCACTTTGATTTGGTTTGGGTTCAATCGAATTTGAATTTGAAGTTGGATTTCTTACTTGGGGTCACTCGAAGCATGAAATGGGATGCAGTTGAGAGGTTAGTGCATTGGTTTGATTGTAATCAAGGGTTTGATTTTGAATTTAAAATTTTGGATTTTTGAATTAAATGTGATTTTGATTTCTTAGATTTTTATATGATTTAGTTAACCTTATTAAAAAATGAGGTCAATATGGATAAGTTGCATCAGTCGTATATGAAGGAGATTACCATATTACATGGGATCCCTGAAGTTATTATTTCTTATCATGGTGATAGGTTTACCTCGAAGTTATGTAGGACTACTCAAGAAGGTTTGGGGACGAAGATAATTTTTATTATGGCCTTTCACCCCTAGACAGGCAGCTTATATGAGAGATTTTTTTAGGCTTTGTATGGAAGAAGGTGTAGAACTCTGTTAGCATAGACTAAAGTAGGAGAAGAAAGATGATAGGTTATGAGCTAATAGACAGTGCTATTAAAAATATTAGACTAACCAAGTAAAGATTAGAAGAAGCTTAGAATAGGCTAAAGAAATTGTTTGATCCTAAACATAAGTTTGTAGAAATTCAAGTTGATGAATTTGTGTATCTAAAGGTTAGTCTAATAAGGGGAGGGAGCAGGTTAAAGAAGAATAGCAAGCTAAGTCCCAAATTTATAAACCATTTGAAGTTATTAGAAGAATTTGAAAATTAACTTATAAATTATTTTTGCTAGATCACATGTCAAATATCTATAATATTTTGTCATATATCAGTGTTGAGAAACTAGATATCATAGGTAGATCAAAATGTTCTTGAGACTGAAGTGGAAGTGAAATATGATTAAACCTATAGGGAAGAACCTAAATATATTATAGCCTTCGATGTAGAACATTTAAAGAATTAATAGATTTCCATGGTCAAATTCCAATGGAAGCACATAATAGAGTGGGAAGCAACCTACGGGAAGTAAGTGGAGCTGAAATAGCCTTATCAAGATCTGTTCAAATTGTACAATGAATTAGAAATATCGTGGATGACATTTATATAAGAAGGGGAGGATGTAATAACTGCCATCTAAAACCATGATAATGTATGTTAATGATTATCACTTTTGACTTGATTGGTAATTATAAGTACTAAAGTGGCTAATGAACCCTTAAGGAAGTCAAGAAGCAAGTTAAAAAAATGAATTTTTAATTCATTAGATTTTCTTTATGAACACTACGACACCAATTATGCACATGCATTGGATGAGGACAAGTATTTGAACGTGCACAATGGCACTATGTAACAATGCTACAATGTAAAACTCCCCAATGATAAGATTTTAGGATAATTTTGACGATTTTACAAGAGCATTGTGGCATTAAGGAGGCTAGCATCATAGTGCTAGGCCAGATTAGTGATTTTTTTAAATAATAAAAAATTTAAGCCCATTTTCCTAATTCACCCTCCTAGCCATCTCATAATAGAAGAAGAGAATAGTGGGAGGAGAAGATAGCATAGAGAAAGGAAGGGGGAGGATTTAGAGGCCAAAGCTAAAGTTTTATCAGTCAAGCCAGCTAGGAATTTAGTATAGCACAAGATAAACTTTTGATTCCTTGTCCCTAATTTTATTTCTAATTATTGTATAAAAATCTATTGATAAAACTATATTTTTCTCAAATTTTATGATGTTTTCACTACATAACTTTAATATGTTGCCATATGCTTTATTCTGAATATTTTGATTATATGAATATAGATTTTTACCAGCTAATTTTTTATGCCTATTTTTTAGTATATAATTGGATTAAGGCTTTTTTGGCAATTATAATATTTATATAAAAATTTTAAAATGTTCATGTGAATACTCCTCTGAAGTTAAAATTTTAATGGGAAAATTTCAGTGAGTATAAGGTCATATAAGCAATAAGGATTTTTATTGGTAATTTAGGCATTATTTGAATATTGCATTGAAATTATAATTTAGTTACCATTGCATTTGCAAATGTATTGTTCATAACAATACATTAGAGATGTTCTGATATGCGAAAAATTACACTTTGTGATATATTACAAGGGCTTTATATGTTATGTTTTAGCTCCAACTACTTAGTATTAATACGGAAGGGATTCTGACACAACTTACTAAAAGCAAGTGTGAAACTTTATGTGGCACTTTTTGTTTTTTATTCTGATTTCGGCCCCACTTTCTACATGCAGGTGTGGGAGGTTAAAGAGAGACATTGTTGAAAGTGGAGTTATAAATAAGCATCAGGATAGGCGTATTATAAACATTATATTATATTGTATAAGTTAATAGTTTAATGAATCAAGTATAGATCATACGCTGCATGAATGTTAGTAGTTTCTAACTCTATGTATAAACCCTATTGATAATATGAAAATCAAGTGCATGTAAACCTCTTATAGCAAGTGATTTGTGGTGATGGCAAGTGTTTTGTGTTTCATATGAACTCTTTGGAAAGTAGCTTCAAGGTATAAGTAAGAACTTTGAAACCAAGTAAACACTAAAACCTTCGAAAGTCTTGTTTCGTTAATACTTTATTTACTCTTTACAAGTTATTGTATTTATTTTAGTTAATTAACTTTATGTAATATTTTTATCTATATATTTATATTTGTAATGGATTAGAGAAAGAAGTTTATTGAGCTAATTATGCCATTCTATGATATTTTCTGACATTTTAGGTAAAGGTAAATGACCAACATATTAGAAAGGTGTAGAGGTACGACCTTCCGAAGCTAAGTGATTGAGGTATTATCTTGTAAATCATTATTTGATTATTTTTAAGTATATAATTTCTTGAACTAGATTAATGTACATACATTTTGATAAAAAGATATATGTTCAATTATTTTATTATTATTTGAATTTTATAATAGCTCTAATTGTCTATATTGATGGTTGAACTATAATTAGAGGTTTAAGGTTTCAAATCCTTTCATTAGGTCATAAGTCATCTCTCTCTCTCTCTCTCTCTCTCTCTCTCTCTCTCTCTCTCTCTCTCTCTCTCACACACATGCACATTCTGATCAACTAACTCCTCATTAAGAACTAAGCTGGCTATATAGCTTAACCACTCTACTAGTTGACAAATTAATCACATTCAACCTTTCAAGAACTAATCAAATCTGGTGTTCTAGGTTTCATCTACACTTTCAACAAATTTTCGCAATTCATAAGAACACAAGGGCCAATTCATAAGAATCCAACATTACATTGGGCTACTACAGCCCGACACTAGAGGTAGTAAAAGGTGGGCCCATCTTGGGGTTTTGGAGAGCCTCAAGAGTGGTACGAGGAGCTTAATGAAAAGCAAGATGGGGACAACGGCTAATTTATGTGTTATATGGAAGACTTTAATGTTTATAAGAATGAGTAAATAAAATAAATAAATCAAACATTTAATTGTAATGGAGTATTATATTTCTTGCATACAAGTTGTTCTATCTCAACCAAGGCTGTTAAAATTGGACCGGACAGAGAATGGGAAGAACAAGATTTTAAAGGTTCAATGGTTCCACCGGAGTTCGATCGGGATTGAATCGGATGACAAAATAAATATTTAAACTTTCCAATTATTATATAAATTATTTAATAAATAAAATTTTTAAAAGTAATATATAGTTAATTCAATAAGCCTATTGAACAAGTTCAGTAAAGCAGATATAAAGCTTGATTAGTCGTTAATATCGATATAAGTATATGTATATTATAAATATAAATATATGAGCATTAGATATATATATATATATATTTATTATTTATAATGAGATAAATATTTAATATAATATATAATTTTATAATATTAAAAATTTATATTATTAATTCTTATAATATACATTATAACAAATTTATAATACAAAATTTAAAAAATTTTGCAAAACTCAATCCAACTCAAATTCTCATTCTAACTTAATTGTATTCATGACTTTATGCAACTTTTTTAGTCCGACACACATAGGAGAGTTTTAGGATAAATTATTATGTGTGGAGATCGGACACAGAAGTCGTCCAGTGACCAATAATACACCAATCAGCAGTACGCGAGCCACGGTCACGGCCGCTAGCGTACCAAGCAAAGGGTGAATATGGCGCATTTAGAGGAAATTTCTATGATAGGAAATTGCTTTTTACAAATTTCTTACTTATTATTCTTTTCAAATAGCAATCACAGTTTTGTTTTGCTATTATTTTTCTCATTAATTTTCAGGAAATTTCTATGATAGGAAATTGCTTTTTACATCATATAAAAAAGCTAATTTTCCATAATAATTTTCAATCATCTTTAAAAAAAGAACAGCCACTCCAAACACATCATAAATTTGACTTGAGGATTATGTTTTGACTAGTAGTCCAGTATTTTGCAGATCTCTTCCTATTAATAGCCAGGTTTTTAAAAATTACCGGATATCAACCGAGAACCGTTAGTTGTCTTATCCGATCCAGTTCAATAACCGGCTTCACAGAGAACTGGCCTGAACTGACATTCAACCGATGAACTAGCGAACCGGTCCAGGTTCAAAAGAACCAACCAATTTTAAATTTTTATTTTCAATAAATATAAATAAAAATATTTTAACTTCATTTCATTTTTTAAAATAATTTTTTTTCTAAATAATGAAATTTTTAATACCAAAATATATGGATGTCATCTCATAAAATAAGTTTTGTTTGAAAAGAGAAAACTATATAAAGAGCTAAAAGTAAATCATATCATACTACTTCATGATGTGGGACTAAATGTTACATGAATGCTATATGAGCTTGAATGTGAGTTTAGGGCTTTATTGGGCCATTAATTTGAGTTGATTGGGCCATAAATTTGTCTTGTTGGGCATAAATTTGAGTTTGTTGGCAAAATTTTTTTAGTTTATTATAAATTTTTTATAATGTATATTATATGAATTAATAATATAAATTTATATATTATATTAAATATTATTCTTATTACACATTTATAAATTTAATATTATAAATTTATATATTATATTAAAATTTTTAATCTATTATAATGTATATTATAAGAATATCATTTATTATAACTATAATTAAATTATTAGATATTCATAAATATAATATAAATAAACTATATGTTTTATAAGTTATAATTATATTATAATATATTCATCATTTCAATTTAATTTAATTATATTGAGAGATAATATATTAAAATTATATGATTTGAGATTACATTCTCGTAATTATCCTATTAATGTTATTAATTTTTAATAATATTATTATTTATTACATCATCTGGTTCGACTCTGGTTCGACCGATCAAACTTGAACCTCTCCTTCCGATTCCTTCTCTCCTTCCGGTTCCTTGTCCGGTCCGATTTTCACAAACTTGATTAATAGCACATAATTTTATTGTTCTTCTAGCCCGAGGGCTTGTAATGAAGCAATCATGCAATTATCTTAAGTTAATCTATTTTCTTAAGGTAATATCATGCAATGTATTGGGCACTTTGGACATTTTCATACATGGGTGTATCATCTTAAACATGAGAAGTAATATTTAATGTATGGAAGAATGAGAGTGTTAATAAATGACCCAACCTAACAAGCTTACTCAACCCTACTAAAAAAATCAGATTTGTGTGACTCAGGGTTCGTTTGGGACAGCTTTTTTATTGCTTTCTAAAACGGAGTTTTAGTACAAATTTTTTTATTTTTGTACTAAAACTCCGTTTTAAAAAGCAATAAAAAAGCCGTCCCAAACGAAGCCTCAATTAGTTTTCTAATCAAATTCGGGTCAAAAATCTTGAACTGATTAATTTTTCGAGTGAGATTCAAATTGACCCAAAAACTCAAAATTAACATCCGAATACAAGTTAAATAAATATGTTGTGTTCGAGTTAAACATGTCTCATTAAGTTAAATGGGTCATGTTGATATAAAAGAATTATATTATCTATATCATAAATTAGTTATATGTGTCATATTCAAGTTAGTCGGATCCAAGTAGAACATTTTGACCTATATGATAAATGAGTTTGTTTCAAGTCAAACGCATTCAAATCAATCAAATTTGGATCAACCTAATTCCATCGCACAAACCCGAACTAACAACCCCTATAAAAGAGCATGTAAAATTCATGGCATTACACACTATTACATATCAATAACATAAGTGTTTCATTGAGATGAACATGTAAGAGTCTAAGAGCACTGAGGTGGCAACAGTTTACACAAGATGAATACAAAAACTTAGCTGTCACGGTTTTTCCAGCAATCCTTCAAGGATATGTTGAATCCTGTATTTCATCACAGGTTGCCCAGATCGAGTTCTCTTGGACATGTTATCTCTGAGGAACTTGCGCTTTGCTTCAGCTTTTGCCCTCTCTTCCTTCTTGGCCTGGATCATTGCCTCTCTCTCCATCCTCAGTTTCTCTGCTTCAGCTCTTTTTTCCTCAACTTCTTCGCCTAAAGCCTTCAAGCTGGTTTTCTTCTTTTTGTTGATCTTTCGGGATTTCAGCACATTCTCATCTTCATTGGTGGCCTGCAGTGCTTCGTAGTCAGGTTCACGAAAGAATATAATGCATAATGTTTTTCATTTTCATAAATAAGATAATGGGGTTCCAATAAGGCTTTTCATAAATGCACAAGATTCAATTATTAAATGAAAGAAATGATACTTCTACAAATAAATAGGCTGATCAGAGATGGTTACTGAGATTGCACAATTAATGAAATCAAAAGCCATTTCTCAATCTATATTGTAAACAGAGACAGCAGAGGTGGCTTACTGAATTAAATGAAGAAATAAGGCAAACCTCAATATTTGGCAGGGTATGACGCCTCTCCTCAAACTGGCTGTCTCGCTTGACCGATTTCTTAAACTTGTTAATGCATTTTGCATTTCTATAGAATTCCCTTTGCTTTTCTGGAAAAGAGAGAAAACGACAAAATGAATCAAAAATCTTATTCATGTGATTTCAACCTTAATATAAATCGGCTCATATGGCTAAAAATGCAAAAATTCACTAGCTTCATTGCAATATCAACTGCGCCAGAAAACAGCAAGATTATAGCACCTAAAATGATTCGGGTCAAAACAATGTAGACTGATGAGATAAAATGAACATGACAAGAGTAGACTAAGCGCACAACAATTGTCCAGCACATCGTTAAATAGGTTAAATTCTATTCCCAAAGTGCAGACTGCGGAAATGGTCATCATCAACATCATTAGCTTTATCCCGATTATTTGAGTTTCGCATTATGAATCCTTATTTTCCCTCCATTCCTATTGAGTGATATCTACAGTGTTCGATATATATTTCATAAACCATTTTAAACTTCCATCCATGTAATCGTAGGTCCTCAAGTATTTTTCATTCTATTCCTTTAATACAAATTTTATCAACTCGTTTAACATGCACATTTCTTACCTTTCATTGCACATCTACAAACATGACTCTAATTTTCATTCACCCTATCTTCATAAGAGGATATTTCAGCATTTTCTTTGATATAATTGTTAGTTAATTTATCTTTCTTGATTTTGTCACACATTTATTATAATATTTTCATTTCTATTACACCCCCAACATAGATATCAAAGACTTATTTACATCCCAAAATTTAGATCTATACAATATCGTCGACTTAATTGTATGCTTTTATTAAGTTTATCTTAAAGATTCTATTATATTTTTTCATCAGACAAAGCCCTCAATATACTTCTCCATTTAAATCATTTTATCATAACTCTAAAAAGTATATCTTCATCCATATCTCCATCTTCTTCATAATAAATTTAGGATAATTAAACATATCACATATAACCGCTAAATGCTACAACAAATATATTTAAGTTGTTGGCACACTTTGGTACTTGTCGTGCCTAGTCAAATTGATTGGCAGCAGCACCAACAATTCCCTCTCAGAAATGACAGGTCACATCAAACCCTATTGCAAAGGTAGGAACAAAAAGTTTTCAATATGCATTCATTGACCCTCGAATTGAATGGATACAGGATAGTATACTGCATGCTTGTGACAAACCAACGGTCCAACCCCCAGTTCCAACTTCTGCTACAATAATAACTTCAAGTATCAAAGCAAACAGGTGTCCTTAGGTTACGTAACGATTCAAGGCAGTAGCACAAAAAGGATTTGTTTATTATATTAATAAGTTACAGTTTTGTGCAGCCATAAGGAATGCATCATTAGTCAGTTCTTGCTTAATTAGTTCAGTTTGTCATAACGGAACACATTATTACATATATGTCATGCATAGAACCCAATTCATGGCTATTTTTCCAAGTTCATTCAACCGCTGAAGTAGCTAAAATATGTATATGAAAATCTAAGACAAAGGAGATTAAACAAAACGAGAAGGCAAAAGTAAAAAAGAATGGTTAATAATAGCCATACTAACATCATGTGCAACTACTGAAGAGCAATGGCGAGACAAGGTTAATGAGCAACCATCAAAGGAAGATCAGATCTGTTGAATGTAATGAATTTCCAACAAAACCCAACAACCCAAAACTTCTCACGGCAGAATTCATAAATATAAAGGGAGAATCAAAAGATTGATAATTGAAAGACGTTCCAAAACATCAAGACTTTTCTAGACATGTGCTATATGAGCCCAATTATGATTGGAAACGAAACGACAAAGAAAAGATGGAGGACCTAGTAATACGATCGTATAATGAGAAGTCAGATTTGCAAGGTACTCCAAGATATGAGAGATTAGAATTGAATCTTAAAAAAATAATAGAATTAATTTGTAGAAGTTACAAAGATGATTAAAAAAAGAGCAGATGAGAAAATCAGTAAATCACGACACAATTAAAAGGAAACAAAAATACATATTACTTTTTCCACGTTTGTTTCCATTCTAAATCTGTCAGCTAAGACCATCTCCAACCGAAAATCTCATTTTTTGACTTCAAAAAACTGTGAAATAAAAAAAAATGTCGTGATTCATCAAATCGAACTCCAATTTTACGAAGGTAACGTTCTTTCTTCTTTTTGCATGTTTCTTCGGCATGTTAGGTAGAGACAGAAAAATAACGGAGATGAACAGTGCAATGCCAATATTGGCGTCCCACTATTCCCGGCAAGCAAATAGCAGAGGTTTTACTGTTCCGCTGGAGCTCTGCATGCCGACTATCAAATATATCGGAAAATGTGACAAGATTTATATTCACCGAATTCAGTATAAGCTCAAGACACATAAGTGCTCTAACCATGCTTCGGCTTGTGATCAGTCCATAGATACCGATAGAAAAGAAAGAAACACTTAGAAAAAGCACATGCTAGCGACGCCATTCAAGCGTTAGGAGTTCTGTTGGAGATGCCCTAAAGCATCTCAATAATAAATACAGCAACAGGGAGTTCAAGATTTAACATCAACTCTATAATTAAAAATTGAAAATAATAGAAGCATTCAAAACACATAAAATAGTAGTCAACAAAAATGAAAATAAATCTAACCATGCGATATGATACAAACAAACAGCAAAAAATTATAGAATAAAATTTAAAATTAAGGGACCATTTGGGATCATTTTTGTTTTTTATTTTTATTTTATATTTTTCTTATTTTTTTATTTATTAAATTAAAATATATTTGATATCTTAAAAACATGTTATTTTAGTTTATTTGGCGACTGACATTCACCAGTAGTGCAATCAGCAAAAAATTATAGAATAAAATTTAAAATTAAGGGACCATTTGGGATCATTTTTGTTTTTTATTTTTATTTTATATTTTTCTTATTTTTTTATTTATTAAATTAAAATATATTTGATATCTTAAAAACATGTTATTTTAGTTTATTTGGCGACCGACATTCACCAGCAGTGCAATGGCAGTGTTGTAGGGACAAATGGTGGTTGCTGACAATAATGATTGTTTTTAAAAATACTTAAAACACCAAAAAGTTACTTAAAATGTTTTTAAAAACAACTTAATTTATTTTTAAAATAAAAAGTATAGTTAAAAACACATTAAACAAGCATGTTTAAAAAAAAAAAAGAGATCACAAGCAGGCCTTTCTAAATATTTTCCAAGCCAAGTCACCTCACAAATTTCAGTTGCCTATACAAACCTAATTTTCATTAGCATGCTCTCAAGAATAAAGAGGATAGCTATTTAATGCAAGTCTAATTTCCTTAAATCTCAAATTAGGCTTGAATCATGAGCTATATTGAATTTTGCTCAATCAAATCATTACATCATCATTAAACAAATAAAATGAAAATTGCTCCTCATGAATCATGATCTGTGTTGGTACTTAAAGGGCTTTCTGTCTTTTGCATTTTTTCATCCCTAACACAGGAGAAAGACCTGAACGTGAACTAGAGCAAGATTCACACCCAAAAGCTTCAATAAAATGTTTGCAGCCTCAACTGAGTTTGCAGACTCGAGAGCTGAATCTTCAGTAACATCACGCTATGCAAAGGTTCATAATATATCACACCAATTAAAAGAAGAGATAAAATGATTTCAAAATTCATGATGCATCATATTTTCCTTTTGATGCAAAAGATTCAGACTACATCACAATCAAATGAATTTCATCATAACAAATTTGACATCAGAAATAAAAATAGGGCAATCAAATACCCTATCTTCAAGTTTCGCTAAACCATCCTCAAGTTTATGCTAACCAAATAACTAACAAAATACAGTCCTACTTCAACTACAACACTGACATGTTTCAACATTCAACTCCTATTTTACAGCCACCACTGAATTTGAGTGAGACAACGAAAATGAGATATTCATTTTTAAATAAACTATAGCGTGAAAAAGAAAAATAGGGTTAGCATCGTGTCGGGAGAAGTGAACGAAGTGCTTACTGATGAAAGAAGGATTGTAACCAGAAGGCCTGGACTTGGCGTTGGCAAAGGCCGCGAGGGAGAGGGCTTTCCCTCCAATTCGCTTCTCGTTCTTCTTCCTGTTTCGTATGTAATCTCCACCACGAAACCCAACCTGGTTAAAGTCCTCGCGCTTCTTCATCTGATTATAAGGGTTGTAATTGCGGCTGCAGGTGATAATTGAGGACCAAAATTAGCTAAGATCTCTTGCAGCAGCAGCAAGAGGCAGAGAATCGAAATGCACGCATAACGGGGATGATAATAGGGGAAAACCCTACGGCCTGCTTAGTACCACGATTTGAGCACGATGTAAACAGAGCCAAAATCCTCCTCCCGCAACAAAAATGATAACTTTTAGGGGCTGTCTGACAACAATATTTATGCATGATTTGATCCTAAATCCTGCCAAACAAGATTTAAGCAGCCGGTAGATCTAACGGCGGAATAAATCCTCCGTTTCCCTCTGTAAATCCCGGATTTACTAAATCCTGGAGATCGGTAGATTTACGGGATTTGGCTGAAGAAGCGCGCAAAAGGGAGAAAGACAGTTACCTTCACAGTGAGCAAGCTCTTGACGCTACTTCCGATCGAATAGGAAGAACTGCGAACTAGAAGGAACGTCGTCGAAGGAGGCGAAGAAGGCTTTTAGAGACTCGTTCAAAACCCTACCTCACGCCAAACAAAGTCGAACTGCAACCAAGAAATGACTTGGCTATTTAATTTAATTAATAGAAATTAAAATATAAATAATTTATTTGATAATTAAAAATGTCAATTGTATTTAATAATTAATTAAATAGTTAATATTCAAAATAATAATTAGATAACAATTTAAAATAATAATAATTGTTATATAATTAATTAAATTATTTATTTTATATTACTAATTAATTATTAAGTTTGTTAATATCTCTAAGTTATACTATTACTTAAGTTATATAATTAATATTCTAAATAATAATTATATTATTAGTTAAGTTAGTTAATAATTATATTAGCTTCTAATTATATTATATATATTTATAATTATTTGATGATGCTTTAAATTAAAATGAATCAGTAATCTGTATTAAAAAAATAAATTAATTTTGAGTTTTTAATGAACTAATTATCTTAAATCATGTTGTCAAATATTTTCACCGAATTTAATAGGATTTAACACTTATTTTTCCAAATAATTTTTAGAATTTAATTTTAGTAGGATTTACTAAATATGGTTTTATACTATTTACTAAATCTCGGATACAAATATGATTTAAAATGCTTAGACAAAAGTAGGATTTAACTTTCATAGCACTTAGCAAATCTTATAAATTAGGATTTAGTAAATTCTATTAAAGGTTAATCCTAAAAATTGTTTGCTAAAATAGTTTTTTTTCTGACAAAGAACCGTCCTAGCAAATCTTATAAATTAGGATTTAGTAAATTCTATTAAAGGTTAATCCTAAAAATTGTTTGCTAAAATATTTTTTTTCTGACAAGGAACCGTCCGCTGTCACACCCGACTTCGTCGAGCGCGCTTGGCGGTCCGTAAACCCCGGCAGACCTAATGGGCCACCCAGGCCACAAACCCATAGCCGACACTTTGGAGCCCCCACTTAAGGGCCGATTGCCGCTCGAGGGAATCGAACTCGGGATGGGTTTTGATAAAGTAGTTGTTAAATCTTATTAAATTATGTAAAATTGTTCCGCAATGTAATCTAGAATTTAAGATGATTATTTTTAATATGAGTTATGCTATAGATGTTACAATGAAATAAAAATAATTATCGGAATTCATATATGATTACGTAAAGCATGAGAGATATTTTTGTTCATGGGATGTATGGGAAAGTTCATTGGCTTTTATGATGGGTAAAATCTTGAGGTTAAGACATTGAACATCTTTACATAAATTAAAAAGCATCCCTTACCCCCCAAGATTCCATACCAAGTTTCAAAATATTTAATCACTGCAGTACAATAATTCTTTGAGAAAAATTGTCACAGCAATTGTACAAAGGACAAGATAAAAACAGTGCAGAATGGCAAGATTAAAAGTTGGGTTGTTTTTCTTGTTCTACATTTATTCGAAAATGTACTTCGACTTCGCATGCTTTGTGTGAAGGTAATTTCCTCATGACATTCGACATGTGATATAAAACTTCTTGGCCTCCTTCGATGATTTTCCTTCCTATCAGATCAAAAGCCATGACGGTTCGAGGATTTCTTCTATTGGATCAGAATTAACGATGGGAGCTCTCTTGTTGCAAAGGTACTCATCTTCTTTCTCCCTTTTGTGTGCTTTTTTAGTCAAATCTCATAAATTCATCAAAGTCCCAAATTTAATAATTTTAAGATTTATGGTAAAAAGAAAGAAACAAATTATTTATTTCTCTGTGAGATTTAATATCACTTCAAATTCTGTTTGGCAAGATTTATCATAAGTCTCGCTCAAATGTTGTATAAATCATTCATCCAAATAGCTAGGGGTGGAACCCCTTTAAGGACAGGGGAAGCAATTTCCTCCCCCTATTCGAACCGGAAACTTCAAAAATTAAATCCGGGAGCACATGAACTCCGATTTCAGCGAGCTTATAGTCAAACTGAGCATCTCGGAAATACAAACCCAACGACACCAAATTCAACTCAATCCGAGCCCAAATGAGCCCAAATCAAGCACCCGAAGTGTTGTTGGAAAGTTCTTACCACAATTTGTGTTACCAAACGGACTCTGATTTTAACGAGCTTATAGTCAAATCAAACGGCTCGACGAGACAAATCCAACGAGCCCAAGATTGCCAAATTCCAACATAATTAAGACCTTCAAATGTCTGACGAACGGTGCACGATCAAAGGATTCAATATCAGTCGTCCATTCGACCACTCCCTATTTGCAGTTGGTCTCACTCCTATTTATGAGCTATGTCACTCCAGAAAATCTATAAATAGACCCCTCATTTCTCATGAGAGGGGACCCAAGCAAAAAGAAGAGAAGAAGAAGAGAAGAAGAGAAGAGAAGGATAGGAGAGAACAGCTCCTCCTCGACCGCCGCCAGAATTCTTCCAGCCGCCTGAACGACTCCAGAATTTGGTCGAACGTCCGAGTGACGCTAGAATTCTGTTCAACACCAAAATTCTGCTCGATGCTGGAATTCTGCTTGACTCCATAATTCAATACAACTTCCAAACGACATCTGAGTTCTGCCCAATTTCCTTAGTGACGCCAGAACTCTGCTCAACTTTGTAATTGAATTTCAATTCAGAAGAAACTCACTGTAATCTGATCGACCTAACTTGTTGGACGAATCAGCCTCTTATATCTCAAACTACACTAGTTAAACTTTTCAAATGGGCATGGCCCCGTGGTTTTTTCCCTTTCCAGGGTTTTCCACGTAAAAGTCCTAGTGTCCTTTCATTTTCTGTTTGTGTGCTAGATATTCGTACAACACTGAGACGTGAACTTTCCGACTCTATCGCCGCGTATATTCTAGTCTGCAATAGTTTGGCGCCATCTGTGGGAAGCATTATTCCACAACTTCAATTATTGCTACAATGGTTAACAGACATAGCAGTCGTATTGTTGGGGTTTCCCGCTTCAACTCCCACCAGTCTAAAAATCAGTTTATTAATCATAGACGCCCGATGTCTGCCTCTTTTTATCCTGGTGGGCAAAATACTACTGGAGAAGGAACCTCGGGGCCCTCCTTAGAAGAGAGGATCTAAAAAATGGAAGAATCTCATAACGAGATCCTTCAACTCCTACGAGAGACTCGACAACCTGCAATACAACAACGGCAGGAAGTTCTTCTCCCTCAAGCTCCACCACTGGCTGAAGATGTTCAACTCGAACATCTTCAAGCGGAGATACATCTTCCTCCGCCAAGAAGACGTTCGCAGTCACGATAGTATAATGAACTTGCCGATACAGCAAGTTCTACACATCATTCGCCCTCAACTTGACAACCTCGCATTTTTCCAGATATCCCAGAAGACTTAGCTCAACCACACATTGCTGAGCTCCCTCATAATACCCTGCATCATGAACTACGAAGTTTGGTACGGGAAGAGTTCCTCCAAGGGGATGTGAGGCAAACTCTCCGACAGAGAGACTTCCAGGAGTCATCACCTCTAACTGAGGCCATACTTCAGCATCCCATTCTGGTTGGATTCAAAGTACCCAGCATTGAGTCTTACGACGGGACGTCCCAACCGTATGAGCATATCGACCACTATAAAACCATAATGCATATTCAGCGGGCCTCAGATGCACTCCTCTGCCAGGTCTTTCCTGCCACCCTTAAGGGACAGGCTTGAATGTGGTTCTATTCGCTTCCATTCGGAACGATTTCCTCATTTGTCAAATTGGCCAAAGCATTCGTCGAGCAATTTGTGGCCAATCGAAGGATAGTTAAAGATTCTTCCCACCGTTCCGGGATCCGTCAAAATGAAGGAGAATCGTTGAAGAAGTATTTTTAACAATTTTCACTGAAGCTCGACAAATCTCAGGAGTAGATCCTGAACTATTGAGAGGGGTTTTTCTTGGAGGCCTTCGCCCTGTCCCGTTCTATTTGGCACTCATGCGCGACACCGTTCATTCATATGTCGATTTGATTCATCGTGTAGATGCTCAAATCTCATCAAATGAAGCCACAAATGCCCATAGAAAATAATTGAGCAAACTAATGGGAAGCGCAATGGTGCTCTTGGGACGGATAATTCATCCTCACAACGAAAGAAGCAAGAGAAGAACAATCTACCTCCTAGGCCTCCATTGCCACGACGAGAACCTCGATAGGAGAAGGAGTACACTCCTCTCAATACATCTCGAGTAAATGTATAAATGGCTGTTCGAGATCAAGATACGGTGAAATGGTCACATCCTTTGAAGCCGAACACAGGAAATCAGGATCGGTACTCTCACTTTCATTGTAGGCGTGGCCACATTATCGAAGCCTGTAGGAAACTAAAAGAAGAGATTCAAAGATTTATACATCAAGGCTATCTTCAACAGTTTATTCGAGATTCACCTACCCGAGAGAAAACTCATCCTACTGTGGGGCAAAATTAACAACAGAGACAACCAATGAATAACCGAATAGTAGTTGGTGAAATTGAGACAATCGCTAGAGGCCCATTGTTATCTGATCGAGTCTTTTTTGCTGTAGATGAAAATCCAACTCCAAAGAAGGCTCGTATAGATCATCACTCTATCACCTTTGACGATTCTGATCTAGGAGTAAAAACCCCTCATCAAGATATGCTCGTCATCAATGTAGGCATAGGTAACCCATGTTACAATGTCAAAAGAATTCTTGTGAAAAATGGAAGCTCTGTACATATAGATATCATGTTCTACTCTTCTTTTATTAACATGGGTCTCTCAAGAGAAAAGCTTCAACCTGTTGCAGGTCCTTTGTATGGATTTGATAATCGACCTGTACGAGCAGAAGGGATAATCAGTCTCCCAATTATACTTAGAGAATTTCCTCTACAGTCTACACACTCCATTCAGTTCATCGTTGTAAAGTCAGAATTGGCTTACAATGCTATCTTTGGGAGGCCACTTCAGTCAATTTTTGGGATTGTCGCCTCTATCCCTCACCTCAAGCTGAAGTTCTATACCCCGACAGGAGTTAGTGTGGTATGTGGAGATCAACAGATATCACAAACCTGCTATCTTAGGCAGGTCAAGTCACATCCAATGATTACCATGAGCATCGAGGACTTTGATCTCCGAAAAGAGGATATCCCTTAGAGAGCTTCTCCTGTATAAGACCTTACTAGTGCACCTATCTCTGAAGAGCATCCTTAAAAGATGGTGTGGATTGGATCACTTCTCTCATATGATGAGAAGAAAAAATTCACATATTTTCTGCGAGAAAATCAGGATATTTTTGTATGGAGTCTGGTGGATATGCCTGAAATTGACCTCAAAGTGGTCGTACACTCCCTCAAAGTCAATTCGATGTGCAAACTGATTATCCAAAAGAAACAAAACTTTGCACCAGATCGTCAGCAAGCGATCGAGCAGAAAGTGGATAAACTTCTCGAGTCCAGCTTTATATGAGAAGTTCACTATCCCTCTTAGTTGGCAAATGTGGTCATGGTTCGAAAGGGGAGTGGAGCTTGGAGAATGTATATAGATTATACATATCTAAATAAAAGCCTGCCCTAAAGACAACTTTCCTCTTCCTCGTATTGACCATTTAGTTGATACCACCTCTAGGCACCAGATGTTGAGCTTTATGGATGTCTACTCTGGCTATAATCAAATAAAGATGAATCCTACTAATGAAGAAGCAACAACTTTTCAAATAGACAAAGCATTATATTGTTATCGGGTGATGCCCTTCGGGCTCAAAAATGCTGGAGCAACTTATCAGCGCCTCATGAATAAAGTTTTTAAAAACCTTATTGGGCTTACTATGGAGGTGTACATAGATGATTTGTTGGTAAAAAGTCTTGAAAAATCTCAACATATCTCTAACTTGGAGCAGTACTTCCACTTACTGAGGCATTATAATATGTGACTAAACCCCGCTAAATGCACTTTTGAAGTTGCTTCTGGAAAGTTTTTGGGGTTTATGGTAACCCACAGAAGGATTGAAGCCAATCCTGAAAAGATTAAGGCGCTGAAAGATATGGTACCACCAAAAAATATCAAGGAGGTCCAAAGATTAAATGGGAGAATTGCAGCACTATCTCATTTCCTAGCACATTCAGGAGACAAATATCTTTCTTTCTTCAAGGTACTTAGAGGTGCTCGTAGCTCTGGGTTTCATTGGACAGATAAATGTCAAGAGGCCTTTGAACAACTATGAAAGTATTTGGCTTCCCCACCATTACTTTCTAAACCAACGTTAGGAGAAAGATTATATTTGTACCTAGCTGTTTCTACCCAGGCTATTAATTTAGTTCTAGTACGAGAGGAAAATGCTGTACAGCTCTCCATCTACTATGTAGTAACATTCTATCTGAAATAGAAGAATGTTATCTCCTAGTAGATAAAACAGCATTAGTGTTAGTTTATTCTGCCAGAAAATTACTCCCCTACTTTCAATTCCATTCGATTGGGGTATACACAAATCTGCCATTAAAAAGTATTCTACATAAACCAGAAGCATCGAGTAGGCTTGTTAAGTGGTATGTAGAACTGGGAGAATTCGACATCCACTACTTTTCTAGACCCGATATCAAGTCCCAAGAACTTGTAGATTTTGTAGTTGAGTTCACCATCCCAATATCCGATGTTCAACCAAGTACTTTGTCTTCCCCTCCATGTTGGATGTTGTATGTAGATGGAGCTTCCCAAAGTTATGGCGCTGGGGCCGGAATTCTATTAATTGATCCGTAGAAAGCTACTCTTGAGTATGGTTCGGCTCAAGTTTTCGACAACAAACAACGCAGCAAAGTACAAGGCCCTTATTGCTGGATTGAGCTAGCATTGACTGTGAGGTCCAAAACCTAATAATTCACACTGATTCCCAACTAGTTGCCTCTCGGGTAGAGGTGGAGTTCGACGTCCATAATCCATAACTAGCTCAGTATTGCAGCATTATAAAGTTACTCTTAGGCTGTATAAGAGAGCATCAGATCATACATGTTCTCCGATAGAAAAATACGAGAGCAGACTCTCTTGCCAAACTTGCTACATCAACGACGAGAGACATGTACAAGAGAAAGTAAATTGAGGAGATCTACTTTCCAAGTATTCAAGGTCCGTGGGTCATACAATCAATCGATGAACCAAGAGAGGCATCTTGGATCGATCCCATCTTGTCTTTTTTACAGGATGGGGTACTGCCTGAAAAACTCATGGCTTCAATAAGACTTCAAAGATGAGCAGCAAATTTCACTATTATTGGTGGTGAGTTGTATAAGCGCGCCTTCACCGGACCATATCTCAAGTGTCTCCCACCTTCAGAAGTTGATTATGCACTTCGAGAAGTTCATTCAGGAGTATGTGGAGAGCATCTGGGAGAAAGAGCATTAGCTTACAAGATCATGAGACTATGATTCTATTGGCCCCCAATGAAATAGGACGCACTTGAGTTTACTCAAAAATGTGAAAACTGCCAATTACATTCAATTCTCACCCATACACCCGCTCTGGAGCTTACATCAATGCAGAGTCCTTAGCCTTTCGCCCAGTGGGGAATTGATGTAATGGGACCCTTCCTTATAGCCACTGGATAACGAAAATTCATTATCCTGGCTGTAGATTACTTCACCAAATGGGTAGAGGAAGAACCTTTGGCAAAAATTACTGAAGTAAATGCCAAGCAATTCTTATGAAAGAATATAATCTGTCGCTTTGGCATTCCTGCAAGAGTCATCACTGACAACGAGACACTGTTTACTGGAAAGATCTTTAAATCTTTTTGTAAAGATTTTCATATTTAGCTCATCCACATAACTTTCACCCATCCTCAGGCAAATGGGTAAACGGAGGTCACAAATCGAACAATTCTGAAAGGGTTGAAGACACGCCTAGGAAAGGCTGGGGGGCAATGGGCTGAAGAACTTTCTAATGTCCTTTTGGCTTATCAGATCACTGCCAAAACTCTTACAAGAGAAACCCCATATAACCTTTGTTTCAGTACAGAAGCAATCATACTGGTTGATATTAGAGTCCCGAGCAACAGAGTTCATACTTTTGACTTCAATAACAACGAAGAGAGGCAGGACGAATTTAGATCTCTTCCATAAAGTAAGAGATGAAGCGTCACTCGGGACTGGTGCATACCACCAGCGAATTGCTCGTCACTACAATCTGCGAAGCATCAAAGCCGCTGGAAAATAACCTCATATTAATAAGCTCTCCCCCCGCTGGGAAGGTCCTTACTTGATGGCGGCTATGGTCAAGCCTGGAACCTTCAAACTGAAAGATGCTAGTGGAAAAATGCTCCCCCAAACTTGGAATGTGGGCAAACTTCGCAAGTACTATTAGTAGGAGTTGATACTACTATTTGTTTGGTGTTATGTTGTTCATAGTATTTGTCTTGCGTTATGTCCCCTCAAGTAGTTATGCTTTGGATATTTCAAGTTTTTCGTACGCCCCTTGTGTGTCGATTGTAAAAGAATACTTTTTATGTATCCCTGAGTTTTATTAGGGAATTGTTTTACTGTCTTACAGTAATGTGGTGTTTACCTTTATTGTGATATTATCTCTTCTCCTCAAACTCTTTTTTCGTGATTCGAGAAATACACAAGCTACATTGTATCTCAATTACTGAATGATCAATCCCAGGGGGTTTGATTAATAATCTCAGATAGGTCAGGATATCCAAGGAGGATATTTCACGCAATCACTTAAGTCAGAAAAGGCTGCCAAAATATTTCTCATTAATATAAAGTTAAATCAATTTCATATGCATGCGAAAAGGAGTAATATCTTTTTATATAAATCACTGAAACATCAAATATATCATATGAAAACATCAACCCCAGAAACACACATATAATCACTACAAAGAAAATAAAAGTGATACAAACAACATAAAAACAATCCTACAGGATTTCAATATCATCATCGTCCTCCTCTAGAGAAAAAGCTTGCTGCAATTCACTCTCTAACTCTTCACCAGCAGAGTCTAGAGAAAGATCACCAGAAGCTTGGCTAGGAGTCAACCCCTTGATCTTCGCTCTAGTCTTACGCTGCACTGCATGAGCGCCCTTCATAAAACATCTGATGAAGCCATCCTCTACGCACTCTGCCTCCAAAGCTTTCACCTCCACATCATAAATATAATTACGAGCCTCCTGAATGTGATCCTCAATAATTATCTTGAAGGCATAAGATTTCTTAAACTCTTCTATGGCTGCAGACGGCAATTGTAGAGCTTCCTTCTCTAACAACATACTCTGGAGTCTCTTATTCTCAGCTTTAAGGATTTGCTGATATCTCAATTATTGGTTGTTCATCGCTTGTGTCGCGACTAATTCTATATGTAGATGATCCATCCGCTCATTCTAGGAGGAAGTCGAAGTGATCATGTTTGCCAACTCTACTCTACACTGATCAAGTTGATCCTCCACCACCTTCATCTCCTTCACTTTACAGTCTTATTTCTTCTTTTATTCCCCCTGAAGGTATTTAACCTTCACGAATTTGTCGTTCTAGTCATCCAAGGATTTATTCATCTCAAATTATTATTCCAAATGAAGTAACAAGTGAGAAATATATCCTTTAAAAGTGTATATATACACATACAAAAGGAAAAGATAAAGGATAAATTCATCAACTGGTCAGCGACCAATGCACTTATATTTCAAACATCTTCTAGAATGTATATCTTGGATGGAGAAAAATGAGGACCTTTGTTGGCGACTGTCAAAATTTCATCTGGCTTTTTCTTATTTTATGCCTGTAAATCTCCCTCACTCTCTGGTCTCTTGGATTGACCTTTTTGGGCATCTTGAACTTTTACAGATTTATTTAGCATTTATGCATGCGATCTTCTTTCTTGAATAGATAATCCCACCTTGAACAAGTATTCTTCATCTATGTATCTGCTCAAATAACGCATCTCATAACGTAGGGCGTCAATATCAGGAGGCTTCAGAATCTTCAATAAATCTTCTGCTCCAATATGAAGGGGGAATGGTAACTCCTTCAACTTTTCCCATTTTTCTTGAAGGCTCCAATCATTTTGCACAAAAAAAAGTCACTAATCCAATATTTTGACGAGTCTTGAGTGCGAATATCCAACCACTTGGATCTGAAGGAGATACGACCATGCGTATCACTAAAGAGACGCCCCATCTGAGAAAGACATTCTGAAGACAACACCACACCACGGTCTCTAAAAAGCACAATCAGGTCCATTACGATCGACATGGCCCTGTAGGAAAATTGAGATAAACTCACTCCACAGACCGTCAGAATGTCAATCAATTCAGGAGATGGTGGAAATCATAGCCCCGCTCGTAAGCTGAATTCATACACTGTCACATATCCTGGGGGAGGAAAGCAGACACGGTCAAATTTTGACGGCACTTTCATCACCGGATCGTTAGGAAAATGGAATTTTTTTCCTAAAAGAAAAGAAGGAATCGTCAGTGATGGTGGAGATAACATCATCAATCTTTGGTGCCTTGTGAGTCTTCTTCGAACCCTCAGATCAGTCGATAGGGCGATCTTCTTTGGCAGGAGGATTTTTTGTGGATGCGTGATCACCCATTTCTATTCCTTTACTAAAGAGGGGTGCAAATCCGAGTAGGTAAAATCACCTACGAAAGATAGCGGAAAGCCTCTAGAGTAGGAAGAAAAATGGGCGAGAAAGAAAGAGGAGGAAGAGAAGTCTCCAGTATAAGAGGAGGGGCGCTGGGTCGAGTAGGGAAAGTCACATACTTCAAAACAGAGGAAAGTCTCAACTGGCAGAGAGCCCGAGGGAGAAGAAGAGAATGTGCAATTTTTCTATAGGCCTTGTGGGCCTATTTATAGTTTTTTATGGGAGAAGAAGGTAGTTTTTAGCATTTTCGAATTTCTTTAATTTTTCTAATTTTTTTTTTATATTTTTTCAGAATTTTTTGAAAGTTTTTGGGATCCCCGGGCCGCTTTTCGATGTTTCATACTCGATTTTGGCACTTTCAGAGCCATTTGAGTCTACTAAAAGCAAGATCAATTCTGAATCACTTGGAAAATTCTACAAAATTTACTACACATATTTTTAAACTCCTAGAGTTGTGATGTCCAAAAATAGGGGGACAACTGATATAACATGCAAAAATTATTTTGATCGAGCACGAATCTTGAGGCAAATTTGAAACGAAAACTTTAAAAATTAAATCTGGGAGCACCTGAACTCTGATTTCAGTGAGCTTATAGTTAAACTGAGCGTCTCATAAATACAACCCAACGACGCCAAATTCAACTCAATCCTAGTCCAAATGAGTCCAAATCAAAAACCCGAAGTGTTGTTGGAAAGTTCTTACCACAATTCGAGTTACCAAATCTGATTTTAACGAGCTTATAGTCAAATCAAACAGCTTGACGAGATGAATCCAACAAGCCCAAGATCGCAAAATTCTATCATCATTAAGACCTTTAAATGTCTAACGAACGGTGCACGATCAAGGGATTCAATATCAGCCGTCCATTCGACCACTCTCTATTTGCCCTTGATATCATTCCTATTTACGAGCTATGCCACTCTAGAAAATCTATAAATAGACCCCTAATTTCTCATGAGAGGGGACCCAAGTAGGGGTGTAAGTGAGCCGAGCCGGCTCGTGAGCCGGCTCAAACTCGACTCAATAACGAGCTCGTGAGCCGAGCTTATCGAGCCACGAGCTCGAGCTCGAGCTTTTCTTAAGCTTGAGCTCGATGAGAGCTCGGCTCGAGAGCTCGCGAGCCTAGCTCGATTGACCAAAGGCGGTAATTCCAAATGAGGGAGGCGACGTGCTGGGAGGCGGGATTTCCAGCGGGCGGGATTTCCAAGCAATTCCAAAAAAAAATGAAAAAATAATACCAGTTCAGTCTTTCTTAACCATAAAAATATATATAATGTTAATTTTATTTAATTTAACCAATGAAAAAGCGTGACAGCTGCTCTTATTTTTTTGGGAAGGTGAAAAGCTGCTGCTTCTTTTTGCTTTTTTTTTTTAATCTCATTGACTATCTCAGCTCATCTCTTATCCCCATAAGAAAAAAAATATATTTTATTTTCAATGCTCAACGCCTCAACCTTCTTTCTCCACCGCAAGCTTGACGTGGATGACGCTGGAGGAGGAAGACGACTCGCTGGAAGGAAGATGACTCGCTCGAAGGTTGTCCGGACTGCCGAGGCTCGCGAGCCGGCTCGAACTCGTTAACGGTGGAACGAGCTCGAGTTCGAGCTCGCCTTTCGAGCTCGAGCTCGAGTTTGAGCTCGCTATCTGACTGACGAGCCGAGCTCGATAGTGTCAAAACTCGACTCGACTCGACTCGTTTACACCCCTAGACCCAAGTAAGAATAAGAGAAGAAGAACAGAAGAAGAAGAGAAGAAGAGAAGAGAAGGATAGAAGAGAACAGCTCCTCCTCGACCATCGCCAGAGTTCTTCCTGCCGCCCGAACGATGCCAGAATTCTATTCGACGCCGGAATTCTGTTCGACGCTAGAATTTTGCTCGAAAATGAATTCAATACAACTTCCGGACGACATCTGAGTTCTGCCTAATTTCCTTAGTGACGCTAGAACTCTGGTCAACTTTGTAATTGAATTTCAATTCAAAAGAAACTCACTATAATATGATCGTCCTAACTTGTTGGACGAATCAACCTCTTGTATCTCTAATTACACTAGTGGAACTTTTCAACTGAGCGTGGCCCTGTAGTTTTTTCCCTTTCCAGGATTTTCCACATAAAAATCCTAGTGTCCTTTCATTTTCTACTTTTGTGCTAGATATCCGTACAATGCTGAGACATGAACTTTCTGACTCTATTCGTCGCGTATATTCTAGTCCGCAACAGTACTCATCTTCTTTCTCCCTTTTGTGTTCTTTTTTAGTCAAATCTCATAAATTCATCAAAGTCCCAAATTTAATAATTTTAAGATTTATGATAAAAAGAAGGAAACAAATTATTTATTTCTCTGTGAGATTTACTATCACTTCAAATTTTGTTTGACAAGATTTACGATAAGACTTGCTTAAATGTTGTATAAATCATTCATTCAAACAGCTAGGGGTGGAACCCCTTTAAGGACAGGGGAAGCAAGGGATTCAATTCAGAGGATCTATTCTCTTCTAACGAACAGTACACGATCAAGGGATTCAATATCAGCCGTCCATTCGACCACTCCCTATTTGCCCTTGATATCACTCCTATTTACGAGCTATGCCACTCCAGAAAATCTATAAATAGACCCCTCATTTCCCATGAGAGGGGACCCAAGTAAGAAGAACATGATAAGAAGAGAAGAAGAAGAGAAGAAGAGAAGAGAAGGATAGAAGAGAACAGCTCCTCCTCGACCACCGCCGGAGTTCTTCCCGTCGCCCAAACGATGCCAGAATTCGGCCAAATGTCCGAGTGACGCCAGAATTATATTCGACACCAGAATTCTGCTCGACGTTAGAATTCTGCTCGAAAATGATTTCAATACAACTTCTGGACGATATCTGAGTTCTGCCTAATTTCCTTAATGACGCTAGAACTCAGCTCAACTTTTAATTGAATTTTAATTCAGAAGAAACTCACTATAATATGATCGTCCTAACTTGTTGGACGAATCAGCCTCTTGTATCTCAAATTACACTAGTGGAACTTTTCAACTGAGCGTGGCCCTGTAGTTTTTTCCCTTTCCAGGGTTTTCCACATAAAAATCCTAGTGTCCTTTCATTTTCTACTTTTGTGCTAGATATATGTACAACGCTGAGACGTGAACTTTCTGACTCTATCGTCGCGTATATTCTAGTCCGCAATAGTACTCATCTTCTTTCTCCCTTTTGTGTTCTTTTTTATTCAAATCTCATAAATTCACCAAAGTCCCAAATTTAATAATTTTAAGATTTATTTATTTATAAATTTGCACCAAAAGTTATTTAATTATAAAACATTTTAAAAATTAGATCTTAGTGTTTGGCTGTGATAGCTCAACACAATAGGTTGCTAATCAGGCATCTCTTTTATATAGTACTCCTCTAACAATTAGTTATAATACAATTTTATAGTTTACTAGTCAGATAGCCTAGATGATGGGTGAGGCACAAAGCCGAGTTCTTGTTGTGAGATCAAATAAGGTAGATAGATATTTGTAGATATTTCTGAGACTAAAGCCTCTGAGATTCAAGGGTGCTATTGAGCCTAGGGTAGTAGAGGACTAGTTGAGGAGGTTGGAGAAGATATTTGAAGGTATGTAGTGTCCTCTTGAAAGAAAGGTACTAGTATGAGGAGAAATTTTAGACCTAGATTGTACCCCATTTATGGTGAAAGTTTTATATTTGATGGTGAAGTAGATCAGTGGTGGATAGGCTAGCAGGAGATGAAATTTTAGGGGAGGCTGAGCTTTTTAATTAGCTAAGAGGAATTCTCTAATGTTTTTTTAGCCTGGTTTATACCTCTAGTTGTGTGTCAGTAGATACATAAGACTTTTATATGATTACTTCATGGGAGCAGGATGGTGATGCAATATGTGGTAGAGTTTACAAATTTAGCCAGATATACTCCACAGTTGATTAGCACAGAGAAGTGCTACAGATTTTTGAAAGGACTCTTAGATAATTTGAGACAACCACTGTTACCATTTTATATTTTCGATTTTTTTTAGCTTGTGATGAGAGCCCGATTAATAGAGAATGATATGTAGCTATTTAGTAAGGGTGAAGTGTAAGTAGGAAGTGATTTTATGGAGAGACTTTTTGTAGTGTATTTTTTAGGAAGAAGAGCATATTCATACCTCGAGAGTCCAAGAATGGTTATATGGTCTTTCTTGAATCAACCTAAGGTAGGAGTAGATATTCTCATTCCATTTATAATGTCCTAGTGTACAAGAATTTCATAATGTGCTCCTTAGAGATATTGAGTTTTGCATTGATGTATTTCCAAGTACAACCCCAATTTTCAAAGCTCCATATAGGATGCACCTATGGAGATTTAGGAGCTGAAGGTTCAGCTTCGGGAGTTACTGAATAGGGGATGCATGCATTTTGGTATGTCTCTATGGGATATCACTTATTCTATTTGTGAATAAAAAGAATGGTATGACATACATATTCATTAACTACAAGGAATTAACTAAAGTCACTATTAAGAGTAAGTATCCTTTGTAATAAATTGATGATCTATTGTATCATCTTACTGGATCTTCTATGCTTTCAAAGATTGATTTATAATATAGATATTCTTAGGTGAAGGTGAGAGAGGATGAAGTGAAGGGGACATCTTTCAATATGAGGTGAGGACATTACGAGTTCTTAGTTATACCATTTTGGTTGATTAATGCACTACAATTTTTTTTTTTGTATTTGGTGAGCATAATATTCGAAGATTTTTTGGATTAATTTGTTATTATATTATAGATAATATTTTGATATATTTAGGTTATGGAAGACATTACTAGGTATTTGAGGGTTATTTAGGAGAATTTGAGGTAGTATCAACTATATACAAAATTCTCCAAATATGAATTTTAGTTGAGTGTTTCTTTTCTAAGATATGTGATGAGTAGTGGTAGTATTTTTATAGATCCCCCAAAAGTTCAGTAGTTACTGATTGGTCGAGGCATGCTATCATATTTGAGGTACATAATTTATTTGATATTTTGTTAGATATTATAAGAAGTTTATGAAAGAATTTTTTAGATTTTTGCATCTCTAATAAGAATGACTCAGAATTTGGTAACTTTTGTTTGGACAACTGAGTGTGAGGCTAGTTTTAGAGATTGAATGCCTATTTAACTTATGCTCTAATTTCAACTCTTCCATCTAATACATAAGAACTTCAAGTGTTCAATGACATTTCACATAGAGGTTTGAGGTGTATATTGATTAGTACAGAACGATGATAGCTTATGTTTCAAGACAGCAAAAACCATATTATAGGAATTATTCGATGCATGATCTAGAGTTAGCTTTTATTATATTTGCTTTGAAGATATACAGACACTTGTACAGTGTTAAAAGCTAGATTTTCACCAATCAATAAATTTTAAATTACATATTCTCTCATAAGGATTTGAATATGAAGAAAATAATATGACTTAAGTTAATTAAATATTATGATTTGACTATTCAGTATCAACTTGATAAGGCCAATTATTATAATCAAAGATCCTTAGTTTGTAATTTTAATGATGATAAATATTTTTGATTGAATTATTAGTTTTCTCATTGAATATTTTGGGATAATTCTTTTGTTTGTGAGCACTAACATTATAGGTAAAATATACACTATTTAAGGCAAGTGGAAGCTCAAGACTGGGTAGAGAAGGAATGTCAAGTAAATAAAGTATGTAACTTTATTTTTCTTTATTTTCTATTTATTTAGTCTGCCTTTATAAAAGTGTATATAATTGGGTAACTATTTACACATACACAAGGGAAATGAGAAAATTTTAAAGTTAATTTTTTTTAACTAATTATACTGTATGACTAATAATCGTATTATATAATTAGTTATAGAAAGGATGGGCTTAATGAATAATTGAATAATTAGTTTCTGTGAACTAATCATACTATACAATTAAGATCATACTTTATGATTCAATACGATCTAAAAACCATAACTACTGGATAAATTAAGTAAGATATTCAAAATTTGAATTTTGAACTAATTGAACTATACAATTTGATTTTTATTATACGATAATTTAAAATCTTACTTAAATTAACCCTTATAATCAGTCAATTAAATCATGGGATATCAGGTTATATTAAATAAATTAGATTATAATGTACGATGGTTAGAGATAAAATTTGGTCATCCCAAAGATCGTACCAAATGAAACTATGATTTTTGAACTAATCGTACCATACGATATTCATATCATATTGATCAGCAAACTTGAAACCAACTAACCATACTATACAATGAGAGCAGTATGGGATGACTGAATGAGACAATTTATAATTATCCCAGGAATTGTCATATACAAATAGAGATAAAAAAATATATTGTACTGCATGATCTTTATATCATACTATATGATGTGTTAAACAGTTCATTTGAATGATTGTTTACATCGTATTAGATGGGTCTAGTTTTTTAATAGATTATATTATACAAAATCCAATCATATTGTATGAATAATGACAACCAACTTGAATTATTCGGGTTTCATGAAGCCTAATTCATAATTATTATTTTCAAGAATCTCTTAGAAATAAGAGAGGATTTTATGACTGCTAAAGGAACTCTAAAAAATAAGCTTTTGAGAGAGATCAGAGTGTTGTGGGAACCAAATGAGTTTTCAGGAATAAAATGAATGTATCTTGCATAGTAATAAGGAATAAGGCTATATTAATAGCTAAGGGGTATAATCAAATTGAAGGGATTGATTTTGAAGAAATTTTTGCCCTAATAGCTAGACTAGAAGACATAAGGATGCTCTTAGCCTTTGCATGATTTAAAGGATTTAATCTATATCAAATGGATATGAAAAGTGCTTTCTTAAATGGTGTAATAAAAGTGGATATATATGGGCAACCCTAACGTTTTGAGAACTCAAAATTCCCAAATCATGTATTCAAATAAAAGAACGCATTGTATGGGTTGAAGCAAGCACCTAGAGCTTGATATAAAAGGCATAGCACATTCTTTCTAAATGGATCCTTTATTAAGGATAGTGTAGGCACCATTCTCTTCCTATAGAAAGAAGGAGAAGAATTACTCATTATAAATATTTATGTTGATGACATCTTATTTGGATCCTTAGATAAAAAACTTATGTGATAAATTTTCAAAAATAATGAGTAGAGAGCTTGAGATCAGTATGATAGGAGAGCTAAACTATTTTCTTGGATTTAATGTAAAGTATATGGATGATGGAACCTTCCTTAGCTAATCAAAATAAATTATATTGTAAATCTAGGATCTATAGCTTGTGATTTTAATGATAAAAAACCTTATTGATTGAATAGTACATTCTTTGAAAATATGTGGGATATTATTTATATCTTGTACACTAATAATTGAAGGTACAATACTCAAGATTAGGTAGGTTAGAATGTCAAGTAAAAAAAGTATGCATTTTTATTTTCTTAAGTCAGACCATATTAGAGTGTATACAATTGAGTGACTATACACACACACAGGGAAAGAGAGAAATTTTTTTAAAAATTAAAGTTTTCTAAACTAATTATATTGTAGTGTTGAAAATTGTACTGTACATTCAGTTTATTTAAAGAGTTGTTCAATGGTTAATTGAAAACTTATATTTTATGAACTAATCATACTATATGATATATACTGTACTATACGATTCAAGGGGTTCACCCAATTTCTCCATACTAGTTTTTTCCTTATTTCCTCTAGGTCCCTTTCTTGGTCTTTTAGGTAGCTCTAGGGAAAAAATCTTCAAATCTAAGGGTTTAGGTTCTCTACTAGGGGTGTCAATTCGGGTCAACGGGTCGGGTTCGGGTCGAACCCGAAACTGACCCGGCACTGTTCGGGTCAACCCGAACCCGACCCATTTTTAAAAACGGGTCAGGTTTCTGGACCCGAACCCGACCCGATTCGGGTCCGGGTCAACCCGACCCGACACGAATGATCCAAAATTGCTAATTTTCGGGTCAAAAATTGGGTCAATCTCGGGTTTTCGGGTCAAAAACGGGTCAATCTCGGGTTTTCGTGTCAAAAATGAGTTTTCGTGTCACTTTCGGGTCACTTTCGGGTCAATTTCGGGTTGGCGGATCAACCTGAACCCGACCCGATTTTTAAAACGGGTTGATTTCATGAACCCGAACCCGACCCGTTTCAGGTTTGGGTTGACCCGAACCCGGATTTTTCCGGGTCGGGTTCGGGTCGGGTTTCGTGTCGTGTCAAAAATTGACACCCCTATTCTCTACCTTTACTATAAGGGTAAAAAATGATTCCAGGTTCTACCTTCACCAAGAGGATGAAAAAAGATTCTTTGTCCTCTACCTTTACTAGGAAGGTGAAAAAGGATTTTAGGTTTGTTGTCTTTACCATAAGGGTGAAAAAGCTTTTAGGTTTGTAGCCTTCACTAGGAAGTTGAAAAAGCTTTCAGTACTTTGCCACACTAGGTTGGTGGAAGAGATTTTTTATAAGGGCTTCTCCGTCTTGTTGTGGGAGCAAAATGAGAGTTACTTGTGGTCAGTGCAATACCTGGAGAAGGATTCTCTAGGGAGTGGATGCAAGTCTAGTTGGATCA
>NW_021499856.1:228780-270104 GCF_001605985.2 Dendrobium catenatum
CCCCAAAAAAAAAAAAAAAAAAACTGAGAATTAAGGTTGGTTTCGCCCTTGCAAACAAACCCTTGATAAATCTTATTCAAATTAAATTCAAAAATTATTTGATGATGTAATTAAGGATTTAAGGGAATTAGTTCATCAAAAACTCAAATTTAATTTTTATTTTAAATACAAGTTACTTATTCATTCTAATTTAAATTAGAATTAATAAATTACAATTATAAAAAATATAATTATAAGTTAATTTAATTATCAAATAACTTAAATATTAATTTAATTACTAATTAAAATACCAATTATCTAATTACTTATTTAGATGTTATTTTACTAGGTATTTGATTACTAACAACATTAATAATTATCTAATTAAATTTTAAATTATTATTTAATACTATTATTTATACTACTAATTTATTATTTATTTAAGTATTATTTTAATAAAGTTTAATTAGTAATTATGCTATTAATTATCTATTTAATTATTTAAGTATTCTATTACTAACACATTATTCTTCATTTGATCGAAAGTAATAATTGGAGCACACTTGATATTATTCGAATAGTGTTTGCTTTCCTCCTATTCATTTCTTCGTTGCAATTTGACTTTGCCCATTTTTCGTCCAATAAACTTTTGAATAAATCACTAAAAGAGCTTCTTCACCTCCTTTAACAGCATTTGTTTTGTGTTTAATCAAAAGTCACGAGAGCTACATGATATTCTTCCTATTTGATAGAAAGTATCGACAAGAGATCACTTGTTGCCATGTTTACCATCGTTCTCTCTTTCACTCGCTTCTTCGGCCAAATCCTGTAAATCCGCAGAACTGCCGGATTTAATAAATCCAAGATTTTACGACAAAATGTTGGAAGAGGTATATTTATTATGCTGTGAGATTCACATTCTTCTCAAATTCCGGTTCATAGGATTTATCACAAGTCTTGGTCAAATCCTTTATCCAAATAACCCCTAAATTCTACATGTAATACCTTTAGTGGTGACACGTAGTTGTATCTATTCTAACACAGTCTCATAAGCATAATAAAGTGAACTTTCTATGTGTATGTGAGTATTCCATATGCACGAGCGTGTTAGAATCTATTCTGAAGCAGGTATTGGGAGTCTAAGTGTGAGACCTCAAGGTTCAACATTTGGATTGTCATGTTCTAATACAATTGGAAAAAAGTAAATATTTGAAATTTTGAGTTTTAAACTCATTTACATGTGTTTGGAAGTGTCTTATTTCCTGAACAATGTTGTATTTGTTCTAGAAAGAGTCCCAAGTGTTTGGAGAGAATTTTGGCAAAAATATGAAAATTTCACATTTTGAGTGCCCCAAAGTTTAGTGTCCAAGATCCTTTGCACTGCATCAGCACCTAGGCGCCAAATAGTGACATTGCAGTGCTATAGTCTTGGATTTTTAGAAAAATGAACTAGCGATGTAGAGCTCAGTTGTAGCACCACAGCACTAGGCCATTACCAACACTTTAAATTAAAATAAAATCCATTGTTCGATTCATTTGCTCGAATGAGCTAGTCATGAGGAGAGAGAAAGAGAGATTTTGGAGAGGGAAAAGAGGATTTTGAGCCCCTTCGGGTCATTTTGAGCCTCGGCCTAGTTGGGAAAGTTATCTCGATCGAGATAGGTCACATTATGTCTTTCTCGGTTAAAAGTATGAAATTTTATTCAAAATTTTTTATTAAATTTTTATTTCCATTACTAAAAATATGCATATAACTTTACACTGATAAAACTTTTACGTATAATTTTTATATATTATAGAGATTAAGATTATGAACTTTTTGAGTATTTTCTAATAAATTTATGCTAAGCATTTTGAAATTTGTGTTTCTTAATTGAATAAAATATAATATAGACACTAAAAAATAATGTCAGAGTATAATTAAAGTTTTGAAATGATTTTTTACACAATTCTTGATAATTTTGTTATATTTTGAAAGTGTGAAATTTTGCTCAATAGGAATTTTTTGTCTACCATTAGAAAACTATGTAATTATGATTTGTGCTCAACTATGCTTTATTACTATAATGTAATAAAATATATGCTTATATAATTGAATTATGACTACTAAGAGATATAAGGGGCTATAATCACTTGAGATTCTATATGGGTCCAAGAATATTCTAGTGCCTACTTAGTTATTTTAGCTCATTGTGGTTTTGTTTCAGGTTTTCACGATTTGAAAAGAGAAGAAGTCTATTAATTAGCAATTCATGATCTGATCGAAGTTGATAGGTTATTTTTTATACAATCATGGCTAGTTTATTATTTAATTATGTAGCTTCTATTTATAGTCATGTACTATAGTAAATATATACATTTTGATGAAATAAAATGGATTTTATGGATGTGTGTATTTACAATACATTGAATATTTTTAGTAGCTCTATAGTCTATCGTTTATTTTAAAATTTAAATTGGAAAATTCTAAAACATTTTTAAAATTAGATATTTGTATTTGTCTGTGATAGCTCAACACGATAGGTTGCTAATCAGGCATCTATTTTATATAGTACTCCTCTAACAATTAGTTATAATACAATTTTATAGTTTACTAGTCTGATAGCCTAAATGATTGGTGAGGCATAGAGCCGATTTCTTGCTGTGAGATCAAATAAAGTAGATAGATATTTGTAGATGTTTCTGATAGTAAAGCCCTGAGATTCAAGGGTGCTATTGATCCTAGGGCAGTAGAGGACTAGTTGAAGAGGTTGGAGAAGATATTTGAAGGTATGTAGTGTCCTCTTGAAAGGAAGGTACTAGTATGAGGAGAAATTTTAGGACCTAGATTGTACCCCTTTATGTTGAAAGTTTTATATTTGATTGTGAGGTAGATCAGTGGTGGATAGGCCAGCAAGAGATGAAATTTTAGGGGAGGCTGAACTTTTTAATTAGCTAAGACGAATTCTATAATGTATTTTGATCTTGGTTTATACCTCTAGCTATGCATCAGTAGATACATATAACTTTTATATGATTACTTCATGGGAGCAGGATGGTGATGCAATATGTGGTAGAGTTTACAACTTTAGCCAGATATGCTCCATAGTTGATTAGCACAGAGAAGTGTTACAGATTTTTGAAAGGACTCTCAGACAATTGAGACAACCACTGTTACCATTTTATATTTCTGATTTTTTTGAGCTTGTGAAGAGAGCCCGATTAATAGAGAATGATATGTAGCTATTTAGTAAGGGTGAAGTGTAAGTAGGAAGTGATTCGATGGAGAGACTTTTTGTAGTGTATTTTTTAGTAAGAAGAGCATATTCATACCTAGAGAGTCCAAGAATGGTTTTATGGTCTTTCTTGCATCAACCTAGGGTAGGAGTATATATTCTCATTCCATTTCTAATGTTCTAGTGTACAAGAATTTCATAATGTGCTCCTTAAGGAGTTAGTTTGCTTATGGATAAAGATATTGAGTTTTGCATTGATGTATTTCCAAGTACAACCCCAATTTTCAAAGCTCCATATAGGATGCACCTATGGAGATTTAGGAGCTAAAGGTTCAGCTTCAGGAGTTAGTGAATAGGGGATTCATGCATTTTGGCGTGTCTCTATGGGGTATCACTTATTCTATTTGTGAAGCAAAAGAATGGTATGACATACATGTTCATTAACTACAAGGAATTAACTAAAGTTACTATTAAGAATAAGTATCCTTTGTCATAAATTGATGATATATTGTATCATCTTGTTGGATCTTCTATGTTTTCAAAGATTGATTTATAATATAGATACTCTTAGGTGAAGGTGAGAGAGTCTGATGTGATAAGGACATATCATTTCCAATCATTTAATTTTTTTTTACTAATTATACTGTGCGACTAACAATAGTATTATATAATTAGTTATAGAAAGGATGTGCTTAATGAATAATTGAATAATTAGTTTCTATGAACTAATCATACTATACGATTAAGATCATGCTGTATGATTCAATACGATCTAAAAATCATAGATGCTAGATAAATTAAGTAAGATATTCAAAATTTGAATTTTGAACTAATCATACTATACAGTTTGACTTTTATTGTACAATAATTTAAAATCTTACTTAAATTAACCCTTATAATCAGTCAATTAAATCATGGGATATCAAGTTATATTGTATGAATTAGATTACAATGTACGATGGTTAGAGATAAAATTTGGTCATCCCAAAGATCATACCAAATGAAATTAAGATTTTCGAACTAATCGTACCGTACGATATTCATATCGTATTGATCGACAAACTTGAAATCAACTAACCGTACTATACAATAAGAGCAGTATGGGATGATTGACAGAGACAACTTCTAATTATCCCAGGAATTGTCTTATACAAATAGAGAGAAAGAAAATATATTGTGCTGGACAATATTTAGATCATACTATACTATGTGTTAAACAATTCATTTGAATGACTGTTTACATCGTACTATATGGGTCTAGTTTTTGAATAGATTATATTGTACAAACTCCAATCGTATTGTACGAATAATGACAACCAACTTGAATTATTTGGGTTTCATGAAGCCAAATTCTTAAGTATTATTTTCAAGAATCTCTTAGAAATAAGAGAGGATTTTATGACTACTAAAGAAACTCTAAAAAATAAGCTTTTGAGAGAGATCAGAGTGTTGTGGGAACCAAATGAGTTTTCAAGAATAAAATGAATGACTTTGGCATAGTAATAAGGAATAAGGCTAGATTAATAACTAAGGGGTATAATCATATTGAAGGGATTGATTTTGAAGAAACTTTTGCCCTAGTAGCTATACTAGAAGACATAAGGATGCTCTTAGCCTTTGCATGATTTAAAGGATTTAAGCTATATCAAATGGATATGAAAAGTGCTTTCTTAAATGGTGTAATCAAAGAGGATATATATGAGCAACCCTAAGGTTTTGAGAACTCAAAATTCCCAAATCATGTATATAAAAGAATGCCTTGTATGGGTTGAAGCAACCACCTAGAGCATTGTATAAAAGGAATATCACATTCTTTCTAAATGGATCCTTTATTAAGGGTAGTGTAGGCACCATTCTCTTCCTATAGAAAGAAGGGAAGAATAACTCATTATCAATATTTATGTTGATGACATCTTATTTGGATCCTTAGATAAAAACTTATGTGATAAATTTTCAAAAATAATGATTATAGAGCTTGAGATCAGTATGATAGGAGAGCTAAACTATTTTCTTGGATTTAATGTAAAGTAGATGGATGATGGAACCTTCCTTAGCTAATCAAAATATATTATATTCCAAATCTAGGATCCCCAGCTTGTGATTTTAATGATAAAAAACCTTATTGATTGAATAGTACATTCTTTGAAAATATGTGAGATATTATTTGTATCTTGTACACTAATGATTGTCGGTACTCAAGATGACTAAAGACTCAAGATTAGGTAGGTTAGAATGTCAAGTCAAAAAAGTCTGCATTTTTATTTTCTTAAGTCAGACCACATTAGAGTGTATGCAATTGGGTGACCGTACACACACACGGGGGAGAGAAAATTTAAAAAAAAGTAAACTTTTCTAAACTAATTATACTGTAGTGTTGAAAATTGTACTATACAATCAGTTTATTTAAAGAGTTGTTCAACGGTTAATTGAAAACTCATATTTTATGAACTAATCATATTGTACGATATATATCGTACTATATGATTCAGGGTGTTCACCCAATTTCTCCAGACTACTTTTTTCCTTATTTTCTCCTGGTCCCTTTGTTGGTCTTTTGGGTAGCTTTAGGGAAAAAATCTTCAAATCTAAGGGTTTAGGTTTTCTACCTTTACTATAAGGGTAAAAAATGATTCCAGGTTCTACCTTCACCAGGGATGAAAAAAGATTCTATGTCCTCTACCTTTACTAAGAAGGTGAAAAAGGATTTTAGGTTTGTTGTCTTTACCATAAGGGTGAAAAAACTTTTAGGTTTGCAGCCTTCACTAGGAAGGTGAAAAAGCTTTCAGTACTTTGCCACACTAGGTTGGTGGAAGAGATTATGCAAGGACTTCTCCTCTTTACTATGGGGGCTAATAGAGTGACACTAAAAGTTTGTATGCAATACACAGAGATGATTAGGGAGTGGATATAGGTCATTATTTGATTGAACCACTATAAAATCTAATGTGTTCATTCTTTATTTGTACACTTTTATTTTTCTTGCATTTTAATTTCTTGCACACTTATTATTCCTGCAAATATATGTTTTGATTATCAAGCTTTGGTAGGAAAAAAAATTGAAAAATAAAATAAAGAAAACTATTTTGTCATTTGTTTTTGTTACAAAAATCAAAGGAGCAAAATTATATTATTTTTATTAAATTCTTCTGCTTACTTTTATGTTTAATTTTAAAAAATAAAAAAGGATTTCCTTGAGAGAATTTTTAAACGTTCAATTTGACTCCTTTTGGTGTGCATAAGGTAGTTCGTTAAGGTTTAATCACCTCACTTGAACTTTCATTGAGTTGTATAGTGTATCTTTATAGTATTGAATGTCTCCTTCAAATCTTTAATAATATACTTGGATGACTTTCTTTTCACCAATAGGTCATATATATACACTTTGACATTTTATCATTTTCTCCTTAAAGAAACAGTCCATCTATAATAACCCAAGATTTTAAATTGAATTAAAATGAAAATTTTCAATAATAGCACTATGGAAATATATTAGTGAGGAAGATGACACTATATCCTTTATTTTGCAGTAACCTGAATTTCTATATGCAACACTGTAGTCTATACTGCCATGGTGCCAAACACTAAATAATATTATATATATATATATATCCCTCACCACGACATCAACCCCCACCCATTGTTGTGTCCTTATCGAGGAAAAGGAGAAAATGGAAGAGGAAGAGAGAAATAGAAGTAAACGAATGTATTTCTATGTATTTCAACTTGTCGGGTCTATTATAAATTACTTCCAATCAAGGTAAGTGACCCAAATCCCTTTTCTATTTTTAATGATTTTGAATTTTTAAATTTTTTCTCTCCTAAAAATTATTAGAATATAATATTTAAAATTTTAGCGATCTTTCATCGTGTAATATTTAATATTTGGTAGATATCATCATCTTGATTATTTTGATAGGTTCATATTAACATTTTATTAGTTTATTTTGCATGCATGTCATTTTAATTAAAATTAGTAGAGTTATATCATGTATGAAATGATCAAGAATTTGTATAGTATATTTGGACATTCATTTTGGCATAATATATGGATATTTATGGGTTTACATGATGTTTTTTGTTATGATCTATATGATATGAAATGTGTTTAAAAGCAAAAAATGTTAGCTACAAATGAATAACAGATTTAGGTTTGTTGTAAACATGCACCCCTATATAAGAGTGTGGGTTAAAGGTGGTGTAATCCTAAGTGATATGAAAAGGGAGATATAAAGATATTAACTGATATGATATAATACACTGATGGGTATGAAGTGATAACTTTTTATGTAAAATCCATCTGACTTGTGACCTGTGATTGATTCCTGGTACTATGAATGATAAGAATGAGATTGATTCTTGTTTGGTCAAAAGGGCCTGCATGACTTGATACAAAATAATAATAATAAAAAAAACAACAACAACAAAGGTATTCATATATCCTGCATTACTTATTTATGCATGTGGCGTGATCATACATACTAAATTGTTTAAGTGATATATGATATAATATGATATAAGACATGATTGATACATACATGTGATAAGACTAATATACGGGCAAATGATACATATGAAATACATGATATACAATATGCTTTATCATTGATATAAAATATAATATACATGCATTGATATTATATAACACGCATAAAATAGATATAAATACTTCTATAATATAATAGGTATACTAATATACATGGGATGACATATAGATAAAAATAAATAATAATTTATAGACATGCATAAATTCATGACAGACATGCTGTGTTGTAATTTGGTATGGACCTAGAAATGAAATAATATAATAATTCTTTATAGGGTTACTAATCAATAATTTTAAGTTACATCACTTATTAATTTTTATTTCTCATATGAAATGATGTTGTTCATATTGATTGATACTTGTTCTTAATTCTATATATTTATACTAATGTGGAATGATTGATTAACTACATATTTTTTCTATTGCTTTACGTTGATTGTAGAGGTAAGATTTGGTAACCTTGCTAAGTTGTTAGCTCACTTAGTCATTTTTACAAGTTTTCAATAAGAGATCGGGATCAAGTGTAGTGAGGCTAAACTTGTCTTCCTAGTTTAGTTTTGTTTTTTTGTATTTTGGTTTGATTCTTTCCCAACTTGGAGTGCAAATGATAGATTGATGGTGTAGATTAAAATCTTGGTTAGGGTATATAAATTTTTGGAAATGAATATAGAATTATAAGTTGGTGAAAATGATTTATAATTTCTTTCGTTGGAATTATTTTTACTCTAATTGATTATTAGAAGCTCTAGTAAATTAATTAAGTAATAAAATAAATAATTCTTCCATATTAAATCATGGGGTGTCACACCATCATTCTTTGACAAGTTACCCCCACATTCTTAACCCTGAGGCTTCACCTTATAGCAGTATAGGCATTCTCTCATGATGAAGAAAAATATATCACCATTGTGAGGGTACATTTTTATTTAATGATACCCAAAAAAGGCATTCGAGAAGCTTATAACATTGAATTTGATTATCAAGTTAATTGTAGATTCAATACTAGGGAATGGGTTACCATCTTTTAGGTATGCCAAGTTGATATTAGTGTAGTTGATGCTCATCATCTATTTGTTAGATGCCTTATACATTATTACAATGCTAAAAATATGTTAGGAGATTTCACCTCTCAAACAAAGTTGGTGCCAAGTAGCTTTTTCACTTCCTATGTAATTGGATTAGTAAACATAGTGATTGTCTTTCTTTTTTTATGGGCCTAGTGTCTCTTCTTAATTTAAGTTTATGGAAGATGTACAACTTCTTTATAAATGGCTAATTTCATGACTACTATTTATGCAAAGACATTGAGAACATCCCTGAGAGCTTGAATGAGCTTGCCTTAGTGTTCTAAGTTGAATGAGGTGCATATTCTCAATTTTTTTCTTAGATTTTCCCTCTGTAGATAGGACATACATTACCTATATAGACTCCAAGCTTAGTCCTCTATTGACATCCAACTATAACACCTCCTCTAGACAGGTCGCCATCTTCCATGTCTCCTTCTAGTATATACATGAGATTATATATAGTCACATCTCATTGTGATGTCCTTATCACTTTCAGAAATTTAACTATAATGTTGTGGTTGAGGCTACTACCCTAAATATAAGCAGTAGAGGTCTCCCAAAGTTAATGTTATATATAGTTAGCACATCCTTAATTATAAGGTTTAACATTACAATTTGTTGCTAATCTCTTTTGCCCCATGTGACCAGTAGGGTGAGTACTCCTTCTATATCTCTAGGCTAGCCAAAGAAACCATACATGGGACATGAAGTAGGGCTGAACTAAGAGGAAAGAAAAATTATTTTATCAAAAATAGGTATTAAATGATTTAATTAAACTCCATGTATCCATCAATATATTATTCATTTGGTAATTGATGACTAGAGTGATGATGGCTATTACATTATTATAAGGGTTCCCAACATAGGGCCTATCACTTTATGAAAAGATTTTGGACCCACTTTGATCATTGACATAAGTGAGGTATTGGTTATGTTAACTTCCCCAATTTAGGTATTTTTATGGTAACTCACCTTGGAAGACTCTGCTTATTATCCTTTATGATGGTGGGCATCACTCCAGTGATGCAAATTTAATGAGCATAGATGGGCCTCATTTTCATAACTCTCTATAGGGGTCTTTCTTAGGTGTTTATTGGATTTGGCAAGTATAAATCCTTTAATTTTTCACCTCGATGAGATCCTCGATGAGTCTATAAAGGTGCTGACACTACTTAATGTTGTGGATATGGTATTTGTAAAAGGTGTAATATCTTAACAAGCCCCTAGTATGCATAATCATAGTGGGGAAAAGCTATTAGATCTGATGATATTCCAAAAGAGGTATGTGATTTTTCAAAGATAAATGAATTTTTTAGCTTATAAAACTTTTCAATACTATTTCAAAAACTAAAAAATATGCTAGATGAGTGAAGGAGTGTGTTGATTCCTATTTTTATAAATAAAGGGGATGCACAAGAGTGTGCAAATTATAAAGGAATTAAGTTAATGCATCATACTTTAAAACCATGGGAGAGAGTTATGGAGTATATACTATGAAGTGATACTAATGTTTCTCAAAAACAATTTGGATTTATGCCAGGTAGGTCTACTATGGAAGCTATACATGAATTAATAGATTTGATGGAAAAGTATAGAGAGAATAAGAAGGGTCTAAATAGGATATTTTGTTAGAGAAAGCATATGATAAAGTTCAAGAAAAGTGCTTTAGGATTAATAATACTTTTATTCAATTTATTAAGGATATGTATGCAAGAACAATTACTTGTGTTCAAACACGAGGTGGTTTGACCAAATATTTTCCAATTTTAGTTGGATTACATCAAGGATCTGCTTTAAGCCCATATCTTTTTTTCTTTAGTCATAGATGTTCTTGCTAGAATTTGTAAGAGGATATTGACAGGATAGATAGTGCGCCTATAGATATTATTTAGCTTATGAAAATACAGAGTTTCATGCTTAAGCTTACACACACAACTCAGTTTTAAAATGAAAGTTTAAATTTTCTATGGTGTAAATTCTATTTAGAAAGTAAGTGCATTTTATCGTATCAAGTATTCAAGTAATGAATAGAGTGTCAATTCCATGAGAAACAAACTAGAACAACCTACGTTCAATTTACTGCTGCTTACTGGATTGTTATATTTATCTAGTAAAATAATACAAAAGGTGTTGGCAATTTTGAGGTAAAAGTTTCAAAATGTAGGCCAAAGTCTTCTAATTTTATAAAGTTCTAAACCTATGTATCCTTAAAGGAATATAGTTGCATTAAAGAGGGTTATTTCTTATAATTGAAGTGGATCAGAGCTATTGTGTTTTCTCATCTCTATCAAGCTCATCAAAACATAAGCTAGGATCCTCACTAACTATAACTATAATCTTACGACCCTATAATCCTAACCACTATATGTCTATACATGGCAACACTACGTTCTAAGTTCTCTAATTATTCTTCTAGTCTATCTATCAAGGCTCAAGATGACCCTATATTGTAAATTTATTTAAGGCATATACATAAATCAACTTAAGTTTATATAAATTAAAAATAGTGTGTATATATTAAACATTAAATTCTACCCTAAACAATACATGCCTTTTAATTCATCGCATATTATGAAAAGCAGATTAGCTACACATGCAGGCTTTGCAATATGTAATAAAAAATAACATAACAAACATTGTATTATTATAATAAGTTTAGAAGATATGAATTAAAACACTTGTTCACAAGAACATTATAAGATATAAATTTAACATAAGAAAATAAAGTTAAAAAATGACCCAAAATACATTTTAATGATCCTAACTCACTCCTTTCTTTTGATGCACTTCAATACAAGACTCATGTATAATAAAACCAAGCTATACATTCCTCACAAACACTCACACACACTCCCAATATGACACTATAAACAAACCACTCCAAATTGCCAACCTTCAACATAAGGAATAAGGGAATTATTTATAGTTTTTATTTTCTTGAACTAGTATTGAGATGTTGGGATGGTGGCATCGTGGCACTGCTGAAATGGTTAGTTGTTTCAACAATGGTCACTCTAATTCGTTGGTCCAATCATCCTTTCTATGATACTAGGCAATTTGGTGTTGAGGCATTAGGCAATTTGGTGTTGTGTACAGTTTGATCTAGCGATGCAGTACTAACTAGATAGTGCCTCAGTGCTTAGCTCTGTAGCAAAATTTTGCTAAGCTCCTTATTGTGGTGTTGAGAGTGTGGTGTTGTGGTGTTGAAAAGAGTTCTAGCAATATGGTGCTAATTTACTATGCTACTGCGCTGATTTAATTTTCCTATATTTCTTTTAATTTTCTACAAAAAATGTAAGAATTACAAGCCCAAATAACATGATCAAAGGCAAATAACAAAAAAAATTTATCATATCAAATTCTCCCAAACTTTAAACTATAACTTCTCAAGTTGTGAAAATTGCATTTTGATAAAATTTATTTACCTTTTGCCTTGAGTATGATTTTGGGAAGAAAATAAATTTAATAATCAAAGTACTTATATAATACATAAATTGGAAGATTCTCTAATAAAATAACTTATAACATCATGGTCCTTCATTTTAAATTAATATTCTTTTTAAACTAAACTCCTCTAGGTGAATAATTTTGACCCGGTTACTTAGGTTTACTGGAATTTTTAGAGTTAATGAACTTGCTTACTTAGTTAATCCTTAAAACTAGCTTCTAACATTTTTTAAGTACTATGATTTCAATAATTCCCTTAGGAGTATATAGTTAAGGCTAGGCATTGCAGGATTCAACTCATTTTTTTTTTAATTAATAAGTTAATTTACATTAATCATAAAACTAGTAATCTTAATAAGTATTCAAGTGCCTAAGTGATTTTTAAGAATTTTAATTTATCCATAATTACTAGTTTGAAATGAAAAGATTAGTTTTTATTTTATAATTATTTTATTAGGAAAATTTCGAAAGTTGTCGACTATCAAATACTTAAGGATCATAATTTTACATTTCCTAAAATTAATAATTCAAATAAAAGTAAAATTGTAAGATAGATAATAATTCAAAATTTAGAGAAATTTCGTCTCATTAAATTTTATTGAATTCCATAAACATAAATAAAACTTGTAGAAAATTTTTATTATAATAAAATAAAATTTAAATTAATAAAAATAGGTTTAACTAAAACAAATAAAATACAATAATAATTATGAAAAAAATAACCAGTCTAAACACTTAAAACTAATATAATTCTTTTTTAAATAAAAAATAAACAAAATCAAAATAACTTCACAGCAAGGCTCTCCCTACTCCTCCTCCTCCTCATCATCATCATCTCCTTCTTCTTTATGTGTTGCAAACATGGGTGCTACTCTTGTAGTGTATACATTACAAAGTGGGTGGCCTAGGAAACAAGTTATAGAGATTGCAGGAGTCCATCTCCCAATTCTTAAATATGTCGACTAGGGCTGCATTATAATCAGTTTAATATAGATATTATTATGGGTGATGGAACATCATGTGGTCGTAGTGGCTATAAATCCCCTACTCTAAATTGATTAGTTATTTTTTGAGTGATCTCTAGAAACCTTGATATGATCTACTCAATCCCAGAGATCCACCACCTGATCTTGTAGCATCTTAATATTTTTTTCCTCTATTTAGTGGGTTGGTTAGAATGGTTGGATCACTCAACATGCTCTAATATGAAGATTTTGAAGGATAAGATCTTGCATTGAGTTAGTGTGAAAGAAGGAATGATTTGCTCCTTCCCTGTGTTTCCCATTACCCTGCTGACTCATAAAGGATACAAATTAAATGAGGATGTCCAAGCTAAAAAAGTTAACCCTCAAAGCATGTATTGGGTATACTAAAAAATAATTTTCTTGATGTCCATAGTTATATCCTTTCAAATACATTAGTTTAAAATCATCCCCTCTTTAATTACCTCATTAATATTTCTTCTTGGGATACAAAGATAAAGTAATATAGGGTTTTGGACTACTATATGAGGAAAGAAGTAGAAAAGTTAATTATTTTATCTAATCTCCTTTTCCATTGGGAGTTAAAACCCCTCAATGTTAGGTATCTAAAAATCTCTTCTTATTCATTGGAAATGGTGTAGAAATTTATGTACTCGTCCCTAGTAAATTAGAAGTTTAGGGTTTGAAAGATTTTGTTGATGGTGATGGGACTAAAAGGAACCCACTTTCCCCAGACAAAAACATACTTGTTCTAATACTTCTTCATATTGGCAAAGAATTCATGAATCATCAAGGAGTTGGCAATGTGAGGCTGCATAACAAGGCATTGTCAATTGTGGCTAGTGGTTTAGCCTTGCATAATCTCCATAGGGTTATCAAAAAACCTTTCTGAGATAATACACTTCCTAACAAAATTATTATACCACTCTTAAATGGAATCTCTCATAAACCTAAGAGAGTAATAAGAGGATGAGCTCCACCTTTTCCTATCAATGGTCAGTTTTAGGGCCAAATCTAACTTAACTAAGCTAGATAGGAAGCTTAACAGTCAAATGCTCTAAGACTCGATTACAAAAAAGATAATGAATGTAGATAAGACATAAACATTCACCCCATACTCTATTTATAAATTAAGTAGCACTGTGGTGCTATCTTGAGTAGCTCTATGGCGCTCAGTCAATTCTAATTAATAGAGGTACAAGTGTTACGACACTGTGGATAGATAGAACTATGAAGCTACCCTTTGTGATACCATCATGGTGATCGACATATGGAAATGTTATTACACTCAAAATGACTGCCATCGTTGTGCTTCAGCTACCCTATTAAAGTTTTTTGTAAGTGTTGTGGTGCTGCCTCTGTGGCACTATGACACTCAGACTAAAAAAGTGACTAGAGAGTTCAATGTCACGGTGGTGAAGAATTTGCACTATAGTGCTTTAAAGTGAAAATTGGCATTGCGATGCTTGATAATGTAGCGTTGTGAAGCAATCAACTTAAATTAAACTTTTTAATAATTATTATAGTGCTTTTAAGGAGTAATACTAAGATACTAGATAGAATTTATCCAAAATTAATTCTTATATTTTAGATGATCTACAACACATATGTAAGGATAAATTTAAGCTCACAACTAACTGCAAAATCTCCTAACTTGATAAGGATTAACAAACACAAAATTCAATAAAAGGAATACATGGATATTAAATTTGTTTGCCACTCAAACCGCTCTAAATTTATATAGTCTTCAGCTAGACTAAACAAATATTCAAGAGAGCCATCTCTATAGAGCTCCTAAAGATATCAATATCTCCTCATAAGAAATATTTTTAATCTTTGATCGTTGACCTTAAAAATATAAATAGTTTTAGGATAAAAAATATCAACAACTCCATAAGAATATACTTTTACTGCATGGAATGGTTCAGACCACATTGACTTTAATTTTCCTAAAAATGATTTCAATCTTGAGTTATAAAGAAGAACTACTTTTCAAAGTTAAAACTCTTTTCTAATATGCTTACAATCATGCCACTAATTAATTTATTCCTTATACATATTTGCAATTCGATATGCCTTATGTCTAAATTCTTCCAACTCATTCATTATATCATTTTTTTCTCTTTAGAATCCTTCATATAATACTTTAATTCTCTTACACCCCAAAAGGCTTTATACCTAGTTCTAGTGGTAAATGGAAAGATTTTTTAAAGATCAATCTATAGCTGACATTGTAATAGATGTCTTAAATGTGGTCGTGTAAGATCAAATCATCAAGTTTTAAAGTCTAATGACTTCTTATTAAAACTTAAAGTTTTTTTTTTTTTTTTTTTGAAATTCTTTTCATCTCCTCATTAGTGTTCTTAGCTTGACCGCTAGTTTGGGGATGATGAGTAATTACAGCTCTATGTTTAATAACATATTTAAGAATTAAATCCTACACTATTTTGTTATACAAATGCTTTCCTCCGTCACTTTGCTTCTATTTTAGGGGTTGCAACTGCTTCAATCCACTTGGAAACATAATCAATTGTTGTCATAATATATTGATTTCCAACTGATTGCACAAAATGTCCCATAAAATCAAATCCCCAAACATAAAAAATCTTATATTCTAACATAATGATAAGAGGCATTTCATTTTCTTTGGAAATATTATGTACCCTCGATCTGACACCGATCACATTATTTTACATATTCATTTGCATTTTCAAATAAAACTTAGAGTATAAAATATTAGAAGCAATTCTAAAACCTCCAAAATTATCTCCATATGTAGAATCATGATGACTTATGATAGAAAATTTTATTCTCAGGGACACAATACCTAATAATTTGTTCTTTATACTTCTTAAATAAGAGCAACTCATCAAAAAACTAGAACTTAACATCATAAAAAAAATTTATGCCTTTAAATATCAGACATGCCAATAGGTATAACCCCCACCAATGATGTAATTTACCATATCAGCATATTAAGCAATACTAGACAAATGCACAACAAATAAATGGTCGTTAAAAAATTTCATTAATTTCACTATCATTAGATAGAGGGTGTTCTAACTCTATCCTATATAAGTGATCATTCACCTAGTTCTTACTTCATTTTCTATCAAAAATTTCTATATCAAATTCTTGCAACAAAAGAAACCACCTAATTAATATAGGTTTAACATTTTCTTTATCATAAAAAAAATAATAGTAGAATGATTAGTGTAAATTATAACATGAATGCCAACTAATTAAAATTCGAACTTACTAAAGATAAAGACTATGTCAACAGTTCTTTTTTTAGTGATTTTAAAAATAAATTGAGTTGTTCAAGGTTTTGTTAGCATATGAAATAATATTAATTTTTTTTTATATTTTATTTTCCCTAACATAACTCTGATAGATTAGGGCATTCTCTTGAAGCAACATGATGTATGGCCTAAATACTATCACAAGTGTATAATGTCCACTGCACTGATGCCCATGTGTAGTATTAAATAACAAGGGTTCCCACATCATGGGTGGATGTGGATAGAGAAGCCAGTCCATAAAACTAAAATTAGGATAAAAACTTAGAATATATGTTCCCTTATAGCCAAATTAAAGGAATTAGTAAACATTATGATTCATAGAAAGATAAATAATCTATGCATTCATGAAACTAAATGGATTGGAGAGAAGACTAAGGACATTGATAGTTTAGGATTTACATTATGGTATTCTGGTAGGAGTCTTACTAGAAATGGTGTAGGTGCGATTATAGATAAGATTTTGAAAGATAATTAAAAAAAAAAAAATTGGAGATAGAATTATAGCTTTAAAGATTATTATTGATGTTGAGATTATTAGTATTATAAGTGCTTATGCTCTTAAAATAGGTTTAGATATATATTTAAAATTAAAATTTTAAAATAACTTGGAAGATTTAATACAAAAGATACCTCTTGAAAAAATGTTATTAATGGAGGAGATTTAAATGCACATGTTGGTAGACAAGTAGATGATTTTAATAGCATTCCTTGTGGTTATGGGTTTCGAGTGACTAATGAAGGTGGTAAGACCATATTAAATTTTTCATTAACTTATAATCTTAGAATTGATAATGCCTTAATTAAGAAAAGAGATGAGCATCTCATCATTTATTTATTTTGGACTATAAGATAAAGAGGTGAAAAATAAAATAGAAATTAAATTATCATTCTAGGATTGGATTAGGGCATTTAAAAAATATTAATAAAAATATTTTTGAGAGTATAATTCTAGATATTAAGATTTTGTCTGTGCATAAGCAAGCTTATATTATATGGGAAAAGGCCCTACAAAAAAATATTTTTAAAGGCATATTTATTATAAAACTTATATTTAAATGCCTTAAGAAATAATTATTACGGCATATTTTATTTTGCGCTAAGTAGCAGTGATTTGGCGAGAGGTTTGGCGTGAGGACGAAATCGTTCGCTAAGTTATATGCTTACGGTGCCCGCTTCGCCTCCTGTTCGCCTCCGGTTCACCTCTTTCGCTTTTTCTAGGGTTCTCTATAGCCCGCTTCTTTTCATTCGCCTCTTCTTGTTGTTCGCCTCCTCTAATCGCGAAGGCTCGCCAGGTAAACTTCTTTTGAATGTCCAATGCCACTGTCTAGGGTTCAAAAGTATTTTTTTTCTTCTTTTGATTTTTAGGGTTCTTGAGATTATATTCTATTGATATTTAGGTTCTTGAGATTCTCTCAATTTCGAAACAATCGAATAAAAGGCGATTGTTTGTAATTGCTGAAAGGTAAATATTTCGTTAAAACTCATCTGAACGTTGGTCAGGTAACTATTTCGTTGGTCTTAATACTCATCCGAACGTTGGTATGGTTTTATTTCTCTTAGTTTTCCTGTTTGATTGCTTCCTGTTTATATCAACCTGTTGCTTTAGAGTTTATACTTTGCTTTACCTGACTTGATTACAGTTTCATGACATCATTACATTAAATTTTTTTGCTTACAATTTTAAAATACCCTTACAACTGAAAGTTTTTTTCACTTACAAAGGATGTAAAAATGTCTTGGAGGGGATCGACAATTTAAAATCCCGCGGCTGTTACTTTTTATAGAGTTTATGACTTTGAAGGATTTTTTCATCTTGTAATTTAGGGATTCTTCAGATGTCTATCTTGGTGAATTTTATTCTTGGTGATTTGGAATATGATCACAATATGCTCTGATATGATACCCAGTCTTGGATCTGGGAATGTGGAGTATGAACATGGAAGCCCTTCTTCTCTAAACTTGGATAAAAAGGGGTATATATTTCAAGCATCAAGATTATAAGTTTCCTTAGATTTGAATCACTAATAGGTTATAGGTTTGGTAATCAAGGCTATAAGGAAGCCTTGATTAGCAAATGAAATGTGGAGTGAAAAATATAATCCTTAAATTATTGGGTTTAAAGAAGTCACTAAAATGAGAAATGCTGATTTAAGTTTTTCTTATTTTTGGGTGATCGACCAAATTGCATGAAAATGAGGAATATTGTGTGAAGTAAAACAAAGAGGGGAATTATGATCAAAGGAGTTGAAAATAGTATATGAAAGACCAAATAGGAGATGAGACTTGTACACTTCATCCCTTTCCCTTGTGCTCACACATCTTGATTTGCTTTTTGACATCAATTAATCTTGATTATTATGAGTTATTAAACCATGACCTAAGAAAATCATGAGTTTCTTTGTATGTTATAAAACATTGGCACAATAAAAATAGAGTTTCTTTTATGTTGTTAATATGTATTTTACATTGTCGATCCCCGCCAAGGTATTTTAGAATTTAAAAATGTCGATCCCCGCCAGGGGGGCATTGCCCCCTGTTGACCTCGATTTTGTCAGATCCCTGGACCTGAAGATTTGACTTGGTCAAATTGGCCAAGCCAAGACCCAAGGCCTCTCCTACTCAATTCAATCGGTCAATCTAAGTCTGCTGAGCCTAGACCCGGGCCTAGGGTCAACCTGGTTGACCAAGTCAACCTAGGTTGAACTATTAGGTCCTTTTGAGTCCTAATTTCAATCCTAATCAATTTCATGACTTCTTGGGCTCGAACCTCATTCCCATTAGACCTAATTGACTAAGTTGACTAAGTCATCCATTGACTTGGTCAACCCAAGTCATAATAGGTCAATTATGACCTATTTAAGGCCCATTAAAGCCTATTAAGTGCATTAAAAGCCCCATTGAAGGTCTATTATTCAAAATCCCGCCTAAATCACTCCCTCTCTCTCGGAATTTGACCCTTGATCTCATCTCCACTGTCCAAGAGAGTGAGAGGGGTTTAAATAGTGAAATTTAGGTCAAATTAAGGACTTTTTGTTCTTGCTCCCGAGAGAGACCCCCTTAGGCCTTGAGATTCTCTGTGAGAGCTCCCACATCCTTCCTCCACCCTTCCCGACCAGATCCTGGCCTCCTTGAGCCGGCGGCGGCGAGATTCCGGCAAGACTGAGCCTTTAAACTCTCCTCGACAAATCCCACTCGATCGGAGGCGTGTTGGAGCTCGACGTCAACTAGGAATTTGTTCGTAGATCTCCTACAAACGCAATGGGCCCAAGAACTCCCAAATCCCTCCATTGGATTAAGGTATATCGCACACCATAGTTAGAACACTCAAAGCTATTTAACTTTTGATAAGGTTAATATTAAATAATCCAAATGATCCCCCATTTATTCTGTTAATGAGCATGATCTACGTTTAAAATTTTGTGGAATTTGATTGATTAAATCGAGAGAAAATCGCAAAAAATGCTTTGAGTCTTTGGTTTCGCCCTAGGTCTCGAGGCACTGGATCTACGTCGTTCATCATTTGATCGATGGCCGAGATCTAGCCTTTCAGCGGTTTTGTCCATAGCGCGGCATTGAGTCAGCGCCTTTCATTTCGTTCAGTGAAATCTGGGTCGTCCATCTCACACCGCGGGAGATCGGACTGCCGTGGTGTCTTGCCGACATGGCAAGTGAAACCCGCATAACCGCGGGTTTGATTGCCCAATGATTGAAGGCGCAATCATTGCGCTGCTGCGCAATCATCGTCCTAAAACCGCGAGACCAGTCCGGTCTCACCACGCGTAAGCCTAGGAACCGCCGCCGCCACCGCGGTTTGAACCCGCAAATCCGAGCTTGCCACGTGTCCCGCGGGCCCCGACCACTGTTTAAATGATTTAATTGTATTTTAAATCTATTTTTAAATGTATAATTCTTTAATAAATCATAATAAATCAAATATAAATCCTAAAAATATACGCAATACCTTGTTTTATTCATATTCTCGGCCTCTACAATGTAAAAATTATTTTTGGTCAAAATATCAGGTATATTTAAAATTATTTTAAAACAGCCATTTTCTTTTTTTTTTCTATCTCTTTTTTTAATTATAATTATTAATTAGATTATTGTTATTATTCTAATTATAGTTATATAAATAATAACTAATGTTCTAAATCATTTTGCTACTGTTCTATTATTTTATTATTATTATTATGACTATATTTATTTAAATATAAAAGGTTTTTTTTTTATAATAACTAAATACTAGGGTGGTCAGTGGGTCTCCCTATACTTATGTATTATGAATTGACTTATTTTTAATTACTTTATTTTTTAAATATATATATTTATATTTATAAATATTTTGAAATTATGTAAAAACTATTTATAATTAAATTATAATTTTGGGAGATCCATTCCAATGGAATTTTAGACATAGGTTCTATATGTGAAGAGAAATCATGGGGGAGTGGATTAATGGATGGTTGAGTCCCAATCATTAACTAATTTCTTTATTAGGTGTATTTACTTTTCTTGTTATTCATAGTTTGCATGTGTAGGGTGCACCACCACCTAGTTTAGGCTCTCCTAGATCTAAGGACATGATGTGTTTACTATTTTTTTGTGTTACCATGCAGTTATTACCTTGAGGGTTCGTGTGAACTTCAATTTAAACCCATATAACATAGTGACATCCTAAGGATAATAATTAAGGACCCGTCTAGCGAACTTAAAAAATTTATAGGAGCTACGATAGATCACTGATTGACTTGAAAACTTAAAAAAAATTTAAACTTAGAGACATCTTGAACCTCTCAAAATTTTCAAGGAATTTTTAGGACTTGTTAGACCCCTTGATTAATCAACCCTAATTGAGTAATATGAATTTTTATTTTTAAAATTTTATTCACGTATATTTAATACAGATACAATAAAATTAGTATATTTAAAACACCTATAGCATATTCATTTTATCCTAATAAGTTTTTAGATATACTTCTTTTTTTATATAATTGGTGGCGGTTATGCCGAGAAATATTAAATTAGTAGTAGTTCTATAACGAAAAAATACGTTGTATGTATAAGAGAATAAGAATTTCCCAAAAAAAAAAAAAAAAACAAGGAACCGAAAGGTCGGCCCACGCTGGTCTACTTATGCCGCTGAGAAAACCCTAGCTTCTTACAATTACCGATCACCTTCCCTTTCCTCGTCTGTGCGGAAACCTTCTTCATCCTTCACCTGAGGAAGAAACGTCAAAGCGGTAGTTCCTTCGCCTCTTCTTTTGGGCCTTCGCCGCTTAATAAAATTTTCCATCCGTTACCTACTATTTCACTACTTCTGTGGCCTTCGCCTCTTCCGTGCTCTTCTACTTGCACAAGCCCTAGCGCGCTCCTCTCAGCCGCCTACTCCGATTTGGCTTACCTCGCCCTAGCTTCCTCCGACGGCGGTAGGTTTCTTCTCCTCCAATTATTTTGAACTCTTCAGATTCTATAACATCAATAACGTTTCTTCTTATCGGGACTCAGCCGCCTACTCCGATTTTGCTTCACTCGCCCTAGCTTCCTCCGACGAGGGCGGTAGGTTTCTTCTCCTCCAATTATTTCGTACTCTTCACTTTCTATATGGTCAATAACGTTTCTTATTGGGATGTAGGCCTCTCGCATTCCACTCTCCCTCACTTGAAAGCAGATTTTCATTAAGGTGACTAAGCATATGTTTTATATTTAAAAATTATTTGATGGTGACATATCTTGATCCAAGTTGATAATTGGGTGTTCATCATGGCCTTGCTGGTCTTGCAACTGGAAAAAGCCGCCTGATGTTTAAAAAAAAGAGTTTCTCAATTGACATGAGGAATTTGTTGTGTACTAAATGCTTGATGAATGCTCCATCTATAGTTGGTTGTACACCATTTTTTTGGTGTTTTAGATGTTATCACCTACAATTAGGTTCCGTTGATTTTTTTTTTTTGAAACATAGATAAGTTGTTGGAATCACAGGGTGCAAGTTATATCGCAGGTTTTGAGAAAGTACTATGGATTGGTGGGAATAAATTCCACTATTGCATTGATGTAAGGTTAGTTTAGGTGTTGTTGAAATTTTACTAATTCAAAATTCTCTATTAAAATTTTTTTGCTCAGTTTTGGAGAGAAAAGATTTTGGGTTTGTAAAGAAAGTTTTCTCTTCTATATTCTTTTTCTTTTTGCTAATCATTTACTCCCAACCAAGGGAGTAAATACTTTAATATTTTTTTTCCGTTTCTAGACTCCAAATTACAGTGTTAGTGTTACTCATTTAAATTATATGTTATGGAGATAGGTGAGAAGGTTTATTGGAGCCAAAGTGCATGGCATACACTGCGCTGCATTCATTTTTAGAAAGCATAAATCATCAACAATACAATTGAAAAATATCTTGAATTATTCAAAATTCAACATGCGTGAACATTAAATCCAGATAACATAGGAAATCCACTTAAATCAAATAAATTGATTTTACCTATGGTATTAGTAGGGGGAAAAAGAATGAATGACAATTCTCTATAGTTTAAACTTTATATGCCGTGATCAACTACTTAGGGTGCGTTTGGGACGGCTTCACGGCTGCTTTGCTTCAGAAAAATTTAGTAAATGTGCGTTTGGGGCATTGCGGTAGAACAAAGTTACAAAATTTTCTGCGGCCCGCTGCTGCTTCTCGCGACCTTCCATTGCGTCCCGCGGTCCCGCTGCTGTTGCTGCTTTCCGCCGTTTTGAAGGAAGTAAATGACGAAAAAATCCAATCGCCCTCACCGCTTCCTTCGTCTCCTTCCTCTCCCCTCTTATCTCTCGCCGGATCTCCCACTCCTTTATCTTCTTATAATCTCCGGCGAGATTGCTCCACCTTTTCCGGCACTGAACGACCCCCCGATTCACTCCATGTCGCCGGCAGTAAGTCGAAACCGCCGCCCACTTCGGCTCCGCCGCCGCCGCCGACGAAGTCGCCGACGATCTTCCTCTACCTCTGCTTTCCACGACTCTCTTACCTTGTATGAGAACGAGGATCTAATCTGCCGGGTCCACCGCGGAAGACGTCCTCGTCACCGGAGCTTCCAGATGGGGTTGCAATACTGCAATGTCGGATCAGAATTGAGGATTTTGATTGGATTGCATGGGGTTAATTATGTGGGGATGGCGGTGAATGTGATGGAAGCGATGAGGGGGAAAGGGAAGGGGGAGGAGGGGAGATTGATGGCTTATGTGGTGGATATGGTGGAGATGACGGAGAAGGCGGCAGCGACGCTGGTGCGTGGAGAGGGTTTGGAGGCGGTGACGGTGAGGGATGAGGAGATTGTGGAGATGAGGGAGCAGATTGGATTTTTTCGTCATTTAAAAAAAAAAATTTAAAATTTACTTCAAAATATGATATAACATTATCAAAATAAAATTAGAGAACTTTGATATTTAAAGTGGATAAAATAATAGTTTAACATTGTTAGTTTGTATTATGTACGTGAATAGAAAAAAAATGTATATTTATACAAATTTTTTTCATATTAATATATATAAGGGTAGTACGGTAATTTATTCGCATACAGGTGCAGCACAGCAGTTTGACAGTTATACTATCCAAACAAAATATAATGATTTATGTACAGTAACTTCAAAAAGCAGCTTTCTGTACACCAACTTCACAACATGTTTTACCGACAGCTGCAGCCGTCTCAAATTCACCCTAACAATCAAGCATAATTTACAGGCCTCAAAGCAACTTAGCATAGCCTAAACAACACAAATTCTTTAATGGCTAATTATTTCAACACTCTTATACGTTGTTATTAGTTTAATGTCTTCCATTGATGACATATTGCATATTGATTTTTTCCTTCAAGTCAAATTAAGGTTTTATTTGAGACGGCTTTCCTAATTTCAATAATAAGACAACATGAAATATAGTTCAACTCAAAATTCTATCTTTCTTAAATCCTAGTATTCTTTTCATTAAAATAGCAATAACATATCACATAAGAACTCATAAGTCATCAGCACTGTCATCAATAAGGGGTTCTTCATTTGAATCATTATTATGGTGAACTGCTATCTCCCCTTCCTCCTCTCCTATAGAGTCCAATGTCGGACATTTACTTCAAGATTTATGTAAGTTTTAATATATATAGCGTGAGGCGTAAGCCTCATGCCAGTGAGGCGAGGCTGGCCTCAATGCGGGCCTCAACCAAGTTGAGGCGCAAGCCTCATAAAAAAACTCGAGGCGTAAGCATTGAGGCGTTTTTTACTGGAATTGCGCAAAGGCGGGCCTCAAGGCGAGCCTCATATTGCGCAATTTTAAACCATGACTATTGCAATGTGATCCTAGTTTCTTCTTCTTCTTCCACAGTGCTGGTGAGTAACATTGCCTTTGGCCTTTATAGGGAGGCTTAGTATTTCGAGTGCGATAGACTTGGTCATATTGACATGTATAACTTGGCATTCCTTATTTTCTTAGCTATGTTGGGGCATGTTCTATGTTTTATTTTGTAAAATAGTTTTGCTCTTGTCATCTAAAATCAAACCTGCAGTCATGCTCAAATCACCATTTTCTACCCCATAGCCTCTCACATCATTTAATATTTTGCTTTGGCCGCCGCTTTAGCTCTCCGTCTTCTATGTTCATGTCTTTAGGGTTTATCCTAAAACTTTTGGTGGAGCATTTTTCAAGGATCTCCTGTTTTCCTACTGTATCTATCTTTGTGTACTTGCTTCGACGGCTTTACCATCCCCTCTTGTTCATTATTAGAAACCTTGTTTGTTTGGCTTGATCATTTTAGCAATCCTCAAATTTGGTCTATTTTTCTCAGATTACTTTAGCTTTGTTTCATGTAAATTTGTTTCTGATTGATATCATTATTTTCATAGGCTTGCCGGTATTTTGACACTTACATATGCAAAAATATGCAAAAATATGCAAAAAATAATAGGAATTCATTTTGGCTACTGGGGAAAGAAACTTACTGTTTTGAGCTTTATCTTCTTAGGGTAGTTCGTTGAATGTTCTTGTTGCGTATCTCCTGTTTTAGAGTTTGTATTAGCATAATTAAATGATTTTTTTTGGAGGTAAATGGAGGAATAATTTGTATTTATTTTTTTTCAAAGTGAAAGGATAAATATCCACGAAGATAATTGTTAAACAAATCGTTCCTTGAATGTTCTTGAGCTGATCTTGAATGATTGCAACAACAAAACAAAATAGTTTGTAAACAGTTAGAATATAAGGACAATATCCCACAGGTCCCCTGAACTTTACAGATATCATCATGCCAGTTAGTATTAATCAAAGTAACATTTACATCTTTAACACTACAACATTGGACCAAACTGATAGAGAACGGATACTGTTCAAGCAAAAGTTAGCGGACAACAATTACACATTTTGGAAGGGCAACACACAACAATCTTTATGGATAGACCATGCATAAAATACTAAAGATACAATAGGATTCTAAATTGGAGAGGAGGATCCGGCTCTCCCAATTCTCTAGTCATCAACTAGAGCCCAAATGTCTACAGAACCAAAAAAACTCCCCAAAAATCAGTCCACAAAAACCATGCCCTAACCCTAGGAAAACATACCCCTTAATGCATATAATCCAGAAGAAAATCTCTAAACAGCCCATTCAAATTTTCCTCCTAAATTCCTCTCAAAACTTTCTTAACTGGCGCCGTTGGATCCCGTGGATCGAGCGACACACACGAGAGGCGTAACTTTGTTCTGCTTTGTGTAGACTCAGGCCGATCTAACAATACCTCCCTCCCAAAGATCCATCTTGTCCTCAAGGTGGAATGATGGAAATTGATACTTCACCATCTCGTATTATTCCCACATGGTCTCTAGTCGGGTAGGTGTTTTCATTTGATCAACACTTCCTTGATCTCTCACTCTCCCTGTCACATCTCCTTTAACTCCAGTGCTTCTAACACCACCTCTATATTCTCTATTAGGGTCGCTAGTAACTGTGAACTAGCTGCATATAACACTCCTCAACTAGGAGATGTGGAACACTGGGTATCTGATAGCCATTGGGGATAACCTCAATCGATATGTCACAGACCCGATCCTTTCCAATATCTTGTAGGGGCCAAAGTATGTTTGTTCCACCTTTTTATTCCTCCAATTCGCTATTGTCCTCTATCTGTAAGGGCGGAGCTATAAGAATACTCTATCCCCAACCACGAATTGGATGTCTTTCATGTGCCCATCCACTTGTTTTTTCATAATTTGCTAAGCTTTCTACAGGTGTATCTTCAATTCCTCTAACACTTCATCTCTTTTCTCCAAGTGCTGCTCTACTGAAGAGACTGGCATGCTCCCTTGCCCAAAATACACCAAGTGTGGAGGGTCTCTTCCATACAACACTTTAAAAGGGGTCTCATCTGAGAAGATAAGTGATATAAAGTATTGTACCAGTACTCTGCCTACGCTAGCCACTTGGCCCACAACCAAGGTGTCTCTGAAGCAAAACATCGCAGGTAAATCTCCAAGCTTCTATTGACTACCTCCGTCTGTTCATCTTTCTAAGGGTGGTAGCGGTACTTCTCTTGAGAAGTGTTCATTGCAGCCTGAACATCTCCTTCTAGAATTGACTGAGAAATACCTTATCTCTATTAGATATTATCGGCTTCGGGATTCCATGCAATCTAATCACCTCTAATGAATGTTACAGCTATTGTGACTGTCGTGTAAAGATGTTGTAAGGGAATGAAGTGAGTATACTTACTCAACCTGTTAACCACCGCCAAAATCACCGTGCACCCCTCAGATCATGGTAGCCCATCAATGAAGTCCATGGTAACCTCTTCCCACACTCTATCTGGAAGAGCCAAGGTTTGAATTAGTCCCCCTGGAGCCATAACCATGTACTTGTTCCTCTTTCATACCTCACACCTGGCCACCATCTTGACATCCTTATGCATCCCTTTCGAATACAATTCTGTTGCCAACCTTTTGTATGTCTTTTTCACCCCCGAATGGCCTCCAATCGTGCTCCCATGGAATTCATGCAGTAAGTGCTGAATATGAATTGAGGTTTGTGGCATCACAAACCTCCCTTTGTACAATAGTCTCTCTCCTTCAAAGGAATAACCTTGGTAGCTGCTCTCATCCTTAGTAGATCCCTCATAATCTTTCTCAGCTCCTTATCCTGCACATTTTCTTCTTTGATTCCCCCCAATCTACCATCAGTGGTATTGAAATGGCCATCTCTGGAGCTTCCCAACACATCTCAATAAGACATCAACCTCCTTATCTCTAATCCTGACCTGCATTGGGTTACAAAATCATAGCTCAACAGCTTAGACAGTCACCTCTGATGCTCCTCAGCCACCGTCCTTTGCTCTAGCAAGATTTTAAACTCCTCTGGTCCTTCCTGCCAATGAAATTCCGACTCAACAAGTATGGTCGCCACTTCTGATTGGCTAATACAATTGCCATCAATTCCCTCTCATAGGTTAACTTCAACCTAGCTCTGGCTATCAACACTTGGTTGAAGTAGGCTATGGGTCTGTGCAACCATTAAAAAAGCGGACAAGGCGTCCGCATTGAGTCGCACCTCAAGTCGAGGCGGAAGTCATGTGTATCAGGGCTTACGCCTCGAACCATCCAGCGAAGCCTACGATTTTTTCGCACAAGGCATAGGCATTAGAGCGTAACGCCTCGAGGCAGTATGAGGCACCGCCTCGAAATTTTTTCTTTGGTATATATGTAAATACGACGCAGCCGATTCGTGTTTGTGTATTCGTGTATAGGATTAGGGCTTCCTGTGAGAATTGAAAGGCGAACTAGAGGTGAAGCCATGAGGGAAAGAGACGAAGCCGTGAGTGTAGGAGACGAAGTCAGAAGGAGACGACGTAGGAAACAAATCCAAAAGCAATAACGATTTCGAAAGCAGGAAATGAAGCCGAAGTTGTGAGTGTAGGAAACGTTCAGGCCTCGGTTAGGTCGGAAGAGCAGGTGAGCGGTGTTGTGGCCTTGACTTTGAGGTGCAGTAACGAAAGCTTGAATAACTCCTGATTCAGCTTTCTTTCATTCGTCCGTTCAGTACATGCTCGGTACCGGTATAAGCTCGGTACAGCTCAGTACATGCTCGGTACTGCTAGGTACATACTCGGTACCGAGCCAGCACCGCTCGGTACCGAGCAAGTATATGCTCGGTATTGAGCGGTATATGCTCGGTACCACTAGGTACACGCTCGGTACCGAGCAGTATATGCTCGGTATTGAGCGGTACATGCTCGGTACGGAGCGGTACATGCTCGGTACGGAGCGTTGTTAAAACGTTGACATTTTTGTCATTATTCATAATTTTAAATTGTTTTATTTTTATAATTTTTGAGGCTTACGCCTCGATCCGCCTCGAGGCTTACGCCTCGCCTCGCTTAGCCAAAACGCCTCGATTCCCGAATTCGCCTTTTAAAACGTTGAGTCTGTGATTGTGCATGAGCACGACCCCTAACCCATATCCTGATACATTCATCTCAACCACAAAGATCTGACTGATGTCCAATTGGGTAAAATTTGTATTATGGTCATGACTTTCTTCTAACTCTTAAAAGCCTTTGTAGCTGCCTCAGATCTCTTAGATTTTGACATAGAGTTCATTTCAGTATTGCCTTAATCTTGGTCTGATATGTGGCCATCCTAACTCGAGAGACCACATGCCCTAAGTACTACACCCTCTCCTGTGCAACACAACACTTATTCAAGTTGGTCTGAAGTTGGTGCTTTTGAAGTACTTCCAAGACCATCCTAACATGCTCCAAGTGCTCCCCTATCGACCTACTATACACTAGTATGTCATCAAAGAAAATCGACACAAACTTCTTGAAATATTGCCTAAACTCCTTCATGAGCGACTGAAAAGTGGCAGGGGTGTTTGTGAGCCTGAATGGCATTACTAAGAACTTTTAATGCCACTCATGTGTCCTAAAAGCAGTGTTCGAGACATCCTCCTTCCTCATCCATGTCAAGATGTAGCTTCTCCTCTACCACTATCTCACTCGTAGCTCCTTCCTCAGCTTCGTCTTCATCACAGATGGTGAGGACCTAAAGAGTTCAGTCCTTGCACCTATGCCCCACCGTGTACTTTTATCAGATCTGGAAAACAATCTCTTTGCTCACTTCTCCTTCAACTCCTCAGTGAGATTTTTAAAGTTTCCTATGAATCCCCCTCCTCTAAGCTTCTCTTTTAGGGCCTCACGTAGGCTTCCTAGTGTTGGTCCCTTGGGAGCTAAGATAGTGGTGGTCATCCTGTACAAGCCTTCTGAGCTGCTGCATTTTGGCTCCCCTTTCCAATTACTTTTGATCCTCCACCTACTGCACAAGCTCCATAGCCTCTCCTAAGTCACGCGACCTCATCATTCTAACAGCCACTCGGATCTCGGGCTTGAGTCCCTTTATGAAGTTCCCCTCCAGCATCGCCTTAGAAAGCCGATCCAATCGGCTAGCTAGGTACTCAAACCTATCACGATACTCTACAACAGAACCCTCCTGCGTTAGGGCGAGGAATTACTCATAGAAGTACCCTCTCCTATTGGTTCGAAAACGTTCTAGTAAGCATTCCTTTAACTCCCTCTATCTCCTAATGGGTCGCCACATGTTCTTCCACTAGTATCAAGTCAATGCTTTCCCTTCCAAAAATAGACCAGTCTTCATCAATTTGTCCTCCTCTATCAACTGGTTGACGGCGAAATACCTCTCTACCTTATAGATCCACCTCCTGAGCGTCCTCGACATCACAGATAGGCATCTTCAGCTTCCTTACCCTTTGGATCGTCTCCGTTTCCCCTGAATCCTCCGTAGCCTCCCATTCCCCAAAAGGTAGGTACTCCCAAGCATCCTGATCTTCCCCTTTGCGCTTGTACCCAAATCCTTATTCAAAATCTCGTCTACTCCTTTCAAAATCAGCACCCCTATGCTCATAATCTACCCCTCTTCTTGCAAAATCAACACCCTTTTTCTTATACCCAATATTCATCTCATCCCTAGAGACAGGCTCTGTTCTTTCCTTCCCATAAGCGGATTAGGGTTCCAATAAATTTTTCAACATTTTTTCCATGTCGGCGAACTCCCATCTATCTTCTTATGGACTGATGCAAATTAGCCTTCAAAATTATAAATTTTTTCCACAAAATCTGATTTCAATTGGCCTAGTTCCTCCTCCAAAACTTCCACTTTCCTTCTGGCCATTGGTACCCTAGATCGATAGGGCTGCAAACGAACCGAGCCAAGCTGAGTATGTGAGTGTTCATATTTGTGTTCATTTAATATCAGCTTGTTCAAGTTTGGTTCATGTTTGTTCGAGCTTTATTATTTGTGTTCATGTTTGGTTCATTTAAATTTATGAGTGTTCATGTTCGGTTCATGTTCAGTTCATGTTCGTTCGTTTAGTGCTTATCAAGCTTGTTCGCGAACATATTCAACGAATTGTTTTGAACTATCAAACAAACACGTTCATGAACATATCTTTGAGCAAACATGTTTGTAATAAAAGCAATTGTCTATGTAACAAAGACAATGATTATTTATATTTATTAATTTTATAGTCAAATATTTATTATTTTTATCGAGCTTATTCACGAGTTCAAAATTGAACATGAATCAAGCTTTGATCGAGCTTAATGTTGAGCTTGTTCACGAACTTCAAATGATGTTGTTCGCGAACATAAATGAGCTGAACGCATTAGTGTTCAAGTTTGTTTATTTAAGAATCGAGTATTTAGAATATTATTCAAGTTTGTTTGTTTAGTTAATTAAACGATCACAAACGAGCTTTAATCGAACCGAACAACGAGTAGCTCGTCGAACGTTTGGTTCGCTTGCAGCCCTATAGATCGACAAGCTCTGATGCCAATTTGATAGACAATGGATATGGTTCAAGTAAAAATCAGCATACAACGATCACACAACAACTCACAACAATCTTTATATATGAAAAATGCAGAAAACAATAAAGATATAATAGAATCCTCAATTGGAGAGGAGGATATGGCTCTCCCAATTCTCTAGTGGTCAACTAGAGTCCAAACTCCTATAGAACCGAGAAAACTCACCAAAAATCAGTCCACAAAAAGCATGCCCTAACCTTAGAAAAATGTACTCCTTAATGTGTATAATCCAGAAGGAAATCTCTCGACAGCATCTATATTCAAATTTCCCTCCTAAATTTCTCTCAAAACTTTCCTAATCGGTGTTGTTGGATCTCCAAGATCACGCCGCACATGTTGTTCCGCCTCCGTGTAGGCCCGGGCCAGTCTTGTGCTGGGTGGGCAGGTCTAACACAAACATATTGCATCTGATAGATAATAACGATTACTTAATAACTCTTGCATTTAATTTCACTAGCATCTAAAAACAAATGAACTAAGGGGCTGTTTGGTTGCCTGCAAAGTAAACGCAATGTAAAGCAAATGCAGTGTAAAGTAAATGTAGTGCATTCCAAATACTTTGAGGCTGTTTGGTTGTCTGCAAAATAAACGCAGGAGAAGTGTTTCTTTTGTTTGGTTAGATATATCCAGAATAAAGTAAAAACAGTGCATTTGTAATATTTTTTTTTGTCATTATAATTTGTGTATTTCAGATGATAATATTAAACATGCCCATGCAATTAAAGTTTCATTTGGGATGATTTTTTATTGCTTATTAAAACAGCTTTTTAATTTAGGCCATTGAGTATTGTCTTTAACTGGACTAATATTGATCTGGAAAATTTTATATATGAAAAACTAAAAATGGTATTGAATTGTTTTTTTGGAAATAAGTATAGATAATATACTTCTACTTATGTCATAGAAGTTTCTGAAACAAAAATACGTAATCATGATTTCAATTCAATGGTATCTAACTATATCCAATTACATGATAGATTTATAAAGAGTTATCAATCTTTCACTATATGATTACTTTGGGGCTGCTAATTGCAAGATTTAGACTAAATCTTGTCATATAATTGTTTGAGGAACATAAATCCTTCCAGCTTCTGAAAATCCAAATTCTTCTCTTCCTCATTCAAGGACAATTGAATATAAGCATGATTCAACTCAAATAGCATATAATAAACCTTACAAGTTCAAATTGATAAATCTGGTAAACATTCAAATATTAAACTTATTTGGTAATGACAAAAACTAAATTGTGCTAAACCTTGATAAATTATTTTAGGATTTAAAATTTCTGAAAGGAAGAAATCCGTTAAATCCTGCCAATGGTAGGATTTAGTATGTCCTGGATTTAATCAATAACATGGCTAAAACAGGATTTATCAAAACATGAGGATTTAGAGGCTGTTTTCTTGCGGCCACATGAAGCCTCCAAAATTCTGTTTGATAAGATTTAGGCTTCGATTGGGAGGGCTTTCTTAGTGCTTCTTAAAGCAGTTTCTAAGTCTTGCAAACGAAGTCTTTAGCTAAATCTTGTTTAAATCAAACCTATAATAGTATATCAAACAGTTCATTCATTTTCTTCTAGAGTGGACGCCAAATTTGGATATAAATGTAAACTCGCAAAGATTTATACACAAAAAATGTTTTTTTATGGGATATTTTTTCATTTCAAGATATTATGTAACCATCCACTAATCTCAATTTTTTCACATGATTTTACCATTTCTCTTTGAGCAACAATTATCATTACTCCTCAAGAAAAGTAGAAAAGCCTCAAGAATTAACGCCGACTATTCCAAAACAGAGAAAAATAAAAACGATATAAAGAACGGCCACAAATACGAGAGCGAAATAGCTGTAGCTCACTCGCTCACTCGTGGTGTCGACGAACAAACAACAGCATCGCCGGTTGAAGCTCAGCTTCATCGGGTTCTTCCAATCCATCCAATACCAGATTAGTCATCGATTCTCTGACACAGTACAAATAAATCGAAATGGAAAAGAAAAGGAGGGATGTTAGTCACGTTATTATAGATACCTTCTGGAGAAATTGAAGGGGGAGAGCACGCCGGATGAATCCTTCGCCGCCAAGCCGAATGCCTTACGGGGATGCTCCTCCTCCGGCGACACCTTCTTCCTGTTCTCGATCTCCGCCATACCCTTTCTCCTCGTGCAATCTCACACCTCGTGCGAAGCAATGAAGCCGAACATCAACGACGATGTTAACTCGATCTCCCGTCCTTACCTCCGATGAAAATGGCGCAATTTCCGATCGGACAAAGGGAACGTCGTCGTCGCGCGAAGTCTGAGAAGAACAAAGGAGCCGAAGAACCCTCTCGTGCAATCTTACACCACCCTCTCGTGCAATCTTACACCACCTGCGAAGCAATGAAGCCGAACAGCAACGACGCCATTGTCCAGCGAATTTATAACCCGCTCGATACGAGCGGGTTTCTAATTCCCGCAAAACAGCCTCCTTATTACACGCCTAATGCATCGGATGGGTTTCGTTTGTTCCGCTCAAAATTAACCAAACACCTTAATTTAGTAAATACATGTAGTTGTTTTACTTTACCCTCCTAATTCAGGCAACCAAACAGCCCCTAAAAAAATCTGAAGTCTTGGAGCAATGTTTATACATATTTTGTCTGGGCGTGTACATTCTTGCCTGCAATATTATGAATTGTTAAATAATTGCAGATGCATCTGAAGATGAACAATCCTTGAGGAGATTTAAAAGCATTCTGTATCTATTAATTCGTGTGTGATGATTAAAGCCACTGTTGTAGTCCACTTAGATGTCAGCCTTAGGCATCGTGTTTTTTTGGAATGTGTTTTATGTACTTGATGCTGAAACATCTAACGTAGCTGTACGTGTAACTCAAATTTTATTTTCTTGTGCGCATCAAACTGGCATGTTTGATATTTGTTCTAATTTTTCACTTATTCATATTGACATGGCTGCTATTTTTTGTCAGCATCCTAATAGCTGTCCTAACTATTTACTATTTCCACCTTTTTTTTTTGCCTTGGAGGATGTTAAAGCAAGCATACATCCTAACTATAAATTTATGTCTGTGACATTGAATGAATAGAACATTTGCCGGACCTTGACCTGGTTTTCATCCTTCTGTAGGCTTTTTTTCTTTTTTGGCTGCTTGTTTTTTATGATATTTGGGAATTGAATTAGATTTATTTTATTATTAATAATAAAATTTTGGATAAATTTGATTAATTTTCCCTTGATATGTTTTTAGGCTTAGCTCGCATAATTGAATTGTTCTTATACCATAAGCTATTAGAGGGAGCACTTCATTGGACAAGGTGAAATAAAAAAAAGTATGGCAGATTGGGGTAAGCCCGATTTCTATTTACCGTTAATACCTTTTTTTTTTTTTTTTAAATTTTTCTTTTTTTTTTTTTTAAATTTTTCAGTTCATTCACTGAATAAATCTTTTGTTTTGCTGCTCAATAATCTGTTAGACGTCCTCATGTTGCATTGAATCTGCGTATTGTGCTCTTTTGTCGTAATTGTATTCTGAACATAAAAATCTTTGCAATTGATTATTTGAACAAGCTCGTATTCTGAGCTTAAAAATCTTCGGTTAATGAATTTCCACGAGTCTTGAATATTTTCCAAAGTTATGTTCGTTGATTAGCTGCTTAACAGAAAAGGGTATGCAAACGATCATATATACTATGTTCAAAGCATCTCATATATTTCATAGTTTTAATGGATTATAAAACAAACTAACATATCTTATAAAACAGCTTAGTATGAAATTGATAGGTATCTCCATTTGGCAAGAGTTGGATTAGTTGATTTTTTGCAAAATCAAATATCAGAAGAGATATATAAACTAATAGAATGTATATCTAGGAGAAATGATGATTTTTGAGGGTGATTCACATGGATACAGATTCTTTAATAGAATGAACTGTGAGGGGACTCATGATGGGTATGAATTAGCAGATAAAAATATATGGGATCCTATATTTAATTTTAAAAAAAGTTAAAAGCCGTGCAAAAAGGGTTATAAGCAAAACAAAAACTATTATTTCTGATGATTTATATATAATAGGCTTGCTATTAAGAAAAAAAATGATATGTCTGACATAGCAAAGACAAATTATTTAGAGATGTAGAAATTTTAGCCAAACTGATGCATCAGAGCAGACTTTAATAAGTTCTTTGATTTACCCTTCCTGTCAGATCTTGCTGTTAGAAACTCTGCTTTGATTTTGTAAAATTATTTATGTTGACGAATTTGTATTCTCCTGAGATTTTGTTGGTACAGATGTTAGGTCTTAACTTAATTCAGTGTAGTTCCATCATTCCAATAAAAGTTTTTATTTCAGATGAAGAAGAGTTTGAACCCAAAGTGCTTGGGATTAAGAAGGAGCAAACTAAAGGCTTGTGGGATGATGAGGATGTAGATGAAGAAGATGTGAAAGAATCATGGGAAGATGAAGAAGATGATACCGCAAAGGTGAGTTTATCCTCAGGGTTGTCGTCCTCTTCATTTATAGCCCTAAAAGATGGCTCTTAAGGTTTTAACTTGATTTTAAGCTAGCACCTTCTTACTGGATTGCATTTGTTTTTTCTTCCGTTGGTGCCTGAATTGCATTTATAAACGGGCTCTGAGGTTTTTTGGGAGAAACTTGCAGTTTGTCGCTCATGCAAAGTTTGCTGATCTGTTGCTAGGTTTGGAAGAGACAAGAATTAGAACATATCCACTTTGGCAATTGCAGATCTAATTTCTCTATTGTATTTTAATGGTTCTTTCACAGGCACCGAAGAAAGAATCAGTTGCAGAAAAAAAAATTGTATCAAAAACCACCAAGGATGCTGGCAAGAAAGTAAAGCCGTCTGAGACCAAGACAATTAAAGAAGCTGATGTTCTTGCAGATCCTGTGGCGGAGAAACTTCGACAACAAAGGTAAATCTTGGTCCTGTTCTCCATCTCAGATCCCTGCACATTTTGTCAGCTTATGATCTTTTCTAATAACTTACCTTCTTTATTAGACTTGTAGAGGAGGCTGATTACAAGTCAACAACAGAGTTGTTTGCAAGAAAGGGCGATGAAAAATCTCTTGACAATTTTATCCCAAAGTCAGAGAATGATTTTATGGAGTATGCGGAGCTGCTTTCTCAAAAAATTCGTTCTTATGAGGTACCCTTTTTTTGTTCTGAATTTGATCAAAATATCATACAGAAACATAGCAAGCACCCTCTCTTATGACCTCTACCCATTGCTGTAATTCATCAGAAAAGTTTTCATTATATTGGGCTATTGAAAGCAGTCATGAGGCATTCCATGACCTCACTGAAGACAGCAGATGCTAAGGAGATAGCGTCCTCTGTAACAGCCATTGCAAATGAGAAACTTAAGGCCGAGAAAGAAGCCAATGTTGGAAAGAAGAAACAAGGTAAGAATTTATTGAAGCCTGTTTAATGTTGCAGTTGCTGATTTGTGTTTGGGAGATTTACACGCTTAATACTTTAAAAAATTATCATGTTTACATATTTAACCCAATATTTCCTTTTTATCAAACTACCACTCTGTTAACTTGTAATCCCACACTACCTGATTTCCCCCTTCTACTCCAACTCAAACATCCCAAAATCCTTGATGATGAAGAAAATGAAAATGCAAGTAAGCCGCAACTATATCTTATTGGTTATTGGGGGATCAATAGAATTGATAGCCTGAGAAGGAGCCTTGACGACGAAGAAAAAATAAGGAAGTGTCGATGAGATCTCGTATGGGAAAAGGCATTGATGGGACCAATGGTGTGTGAAGATAAAGAGGATTTCGCCTTGACCGGCCATTGTGATGGCGAAATTATTGGGTTCGGACAGCGCACACAACTTACCGTCCGGAGACCAATCAGGTGCAGCCACGTTATCCAATACCGAGCAATACCGAGCTCGGTACTGAGCAGTACTGCAGTACCAAGCTTAGTACCGAGTAGGGGGTGATGTGACGTATTTTCATTGGGCTCTGGATGGCGTCCGGTGTTCGAACCCAATAATTTCCCCTTGTGATGAGAGATTTTTTTAATACTATATAATAAATTGAGTGTTACGTGAGTAAATATATAATTTTAAGTGTTGTATGTAAATATCCTTTGTATTTGTTAACACTGAACTGGCAGGTGCAAAGAAGAAACAGCTGCATGTGGATAAGCCAGATGATGATATGGTTTCTGCAACTTATGATGATGCAGCTGATGATTATGATTTCATGTAAAATTCAGAATTGGAAAATGAACTTTTGTTGTGGTATTTCTTCGCAAACTCTTGAGAAATTAGAGTGCTGCGGCAGTTGTTTAGGTGAGAGAGTTACTGTGTCATTAGATCACAGTTGTTTTTTCTTTTGATCTCTCCAGTCAATTTAGATTAAATTCATCATTTTCACAATAAGAGTTATATAGCAAGTGCATTGAGATTGGCTACTGTTTTGAAGCCTTTCTGTGTGAGTCAGATGTTAAAAGTTTATTCATCTGTGATTAGTTCGGTGTGTTATTGATATATTTTATGGAACATTTTAATTGTTTTTCCATTTGGACAAGCTGAAACCTAGTAATTACAGAAATAACTTGGTGCCATTTTCAGTGCTTTATCATGTTTTTTTATGCTAGAATTGATTTTCATGTAGCTGTAAATGTAAACTTATATTTCTTTTTAAGTTTTTTTTTTTTTTGGAGAGTAGTCTATGTAATAATACTTTGTTACCACAGATCCTATTGAGAAAATCTCAGCATTTTTTTTTAACAGGTATTTGTGTTTGTAAGTCCTTATCAGTGACTAAGACCTTGAAAAGCACGAACTTTTATTTGGTCCGGTGAACGTACGCAACTTTACGTTCGGCCGCCAGTAGAATCGCGCCACGCATTTTTATTATTTACCGCGCGCCCCGACAACCCGACCCGAAACGGACCCAAGATTGCTCGGTATTGTTAGATATTGGTCGATTTTGCTCGGCAATAATCAATACCGAGCAATACCTAGCAAATACCGAGCAAATACCGAGTTGTACCGAGTTTTTTCTAGCAATACCGAGCAAATACCTAGCAATACAGAGCAAATCCCTAGCAATACCGAGCAAATACTAAGTTGTATCAAGTTGTACCGAGTTGTAAAAAAACTCGGTACAACTCGGTATTTGCATGGTATTGATCTTCACAGAGCGGTATTTCTCATTTTTGCAAAGCAATACCGAGCAATATCGAGAAAATTGCGAACATAGCATTCCTGGGTTCCGCTTCGGGTCAAGTCGTCGGGCCGCGCGGTAAAGAGTAAGAGCATGTGGCGACATGTTATTGGCGTCCGAACGTAGCTCTACTAATTGTTCGATTTAAATAAAAATTTAATTTTTAATTGGGCAATAAAAAAAAAATTCACGTAGCTGATTGTTGTTGTTGTTGCAAAGATAATGATGCTCAGATTGATGAGTAGCTTTATATTTTGAGTCAATGCAAAATGAGAATATGCATGAAGTTGGAGTAGCTCAAATGGCAAATTAGATTAGAGAGCTGTCTTAGATGTTTTGGTCATATAAAATGCTGGCCTTTTGATGACTCTATTTGGGGAGCAAATGCATTAGATTTGATCATATTAAGAAAGGTAGAGGCTAATAAAAAGACTTGATTATAAAGTATTAAAAATATTTTTTTTTGTTAAATTTAAATGAGAATTTAATTCTTAATAGGAGACAATTGAGAAAAAAAGGATTCACATAGACGTTGGCCTCATTCAGTGGGATAAAAATTTACACTATTGTGATTATATAAAATTAATATTAATTTAACTCTAAAAGAATTATTTTAGATTAATTTTATATAATTAATAGATTAAATTAGAGCAAAGTAATATTGTGTTATTAAAATAATTATATATGAACATTCGAAAGATTATTTTAGGAATCCAACAAGCACAAGTTAGTCTGTTAGTGCAAGGCGATCAACGCTATTCAGCACCTGAGTTTTCCTTCTCCACGTCATAAACTTTCAAATAGATAGCCATTCTGTCCTTGTTATCCTAACTTGAATAATCTCAGTGCTCCCACACTTCTTTTCTTTTTTCAGAACTTGTCAAATTCCTCCTTACCAATATGAACATTATGTTAAAAATATTAAAATCTATAACTTAGGCTTTAAAACTGTTTGGATATCTTTCTAATTACTTTTTGAAACAACTTTTTAGTAGAAACTTTTTTGTTTAATGAATGAACTATACTGATTGACTGATGGTCAGGCAAAGATAGTTGACAGATGGTGGTCAAACAACGACAATTGTACAATGTCATCAATGGCGTTGAATGTCTAGTAGAACTCTGGAGTTTTTAAGTTCTTCGGGTCTTCTACAGACTCAAGTCACAATATCCTCATTCGTATAAAGAATGAGAGCATATTCATAATTTTTTTAGTGACATTTTACTAAATTTGGCTAATATTCTGTAACACTCCATCAAACAACTTCTATTGAATTATTTGATTAAAGACTATTTATGTCCCTTAACAACCTCAAAATATATGATCTTAGGCTCATTTGTTTCATCTTATCAAGTCACTATTTGACTATAAGCATTTAAAATTTTTGGACAGCTTGGTCCGTTAATTAATGCAACAAAAATTCCAATCATATTGTAGGCATATGATTTGGGTTCAATTAGGCTTAGATTAGATCACTTTTGACTTCATTGAGTACGACTAGTCAAGATGTTCAGTTTGACTATAAATTTGCTAAACTTAGTTCAAATAGTTCTAAATTTAATTTTGAAAGTTTCCGAACAAGTTATTGCATTGAGATTTTGCTTGATCAAATGAATTTTCTAGTGATGTATCATTTGCCCCTATTTATGGACGTCGAAGTCTCTGCCAACCAAAAATATTTATCGAGTCTTTTATAAACTTTGTGACACAAAATTACAAGTTAAAAAAAATATTACAAGGTGTGATCATTCCATACAATCAATGTCAGCCTCAACTTGAGGTTGCTATAATAACATATAATTTTTTTAATAAAAATTTAAAAATATTTTTTAATGTTAAATTAATGAATTCATGCTCTAAGATTGTAAAAATTTACAAAAAAAATTATAACCCACTTAAAAAAATTATGTCCGAATTCGGCAATCTTGGGCTCGTTGAATTCGTCTCGTCGAGCCGCTCGATTCGATTATAAGAACTTCATATTTGGAAATCGTTTGGTAACTCAAATTGTGGTTTGAACTTTCCAACAGCGCTTCGGGTCCTTGATTTGGACTCATTTGGGCTCAGATTGAGTCGAATTTAGTGTCATTGAGTTCGTATTTTCGAGACGCTCAATTTGATTGTAAGTTCAATGAAATCGGAGTTCAGGTGATCTCGGATTTAATTTTTGAAAGTTTCCGGCTTGATTTTGCCTCGAGATTCGTTCCCGATCAAGATAATTTTTTGATGATATATCAGTTGCCCCACTATTTTGGACGTCGAAGCTCTATGAGTCCAAAAATACGCATCATAGACTTTGGAGAATTTTCCATGTGATTGGAAATTCGATCTTGCAAGTAAGAGCCCCAAATAGCTTTGAAAGCGCCAAAATTGAGTATGGAACATCAAAAAATGATCCCGAGAACCCCAAAAACGTATGATTTGACCTTTTCGGGACAAAAATTGGATCCAAAATTGAATGGGAAGCCGAACCGACCGATCGGTCGCCGCTGTTGCCGGGAGCGGCGTTGAACCGCACGCAAGGCTCGCTGGCCCGCGCCGCGGCCGGCATGAGCCCGCGCGATCGGAACATTAACCTCGACCCTCCTGGGCCCTCCCGCGGCCTGCCTGCGGCCTGCCCGTAGCCTGCCCGCGGCCAACTGGCAGCCCGCCCATGGCCTGCCCGCAAAAATGGCCCGGCCTAG
>NW_021499856.1:270677-278932 GCF_001605985.2 Dendrobium catenatum
AAGCTTTCTAGTGATTCCAAACTCATTAAACCACTTTCGGTTCTAAAGAGGCTATCTGCATTTCGTCCTAGCTTGTCCAGATACTCCATACGCATCTTGAAATGAATGAAGAAAATAATAAAAGTTAGTTCTTCTATACACTATAAGACTTAAACTCACTGATGTTAAATGCCTAAAAATAAATAGAAGCATTTTATATAAACATAATTCATACCATTCCTCACATCAACCCAAAACACAAAAAAAAAAAAATCAAATATTGAACTCGAAATCAAAGGGGCAAAAATATCAAGGTCACCTGCACCAAAAACTGTCGTGATCTGCATCGATATAATATAATTGGTTCCATTAGAGAAACGTAACTTCTTCAGAAGCTGTACATTTTCTTCAAAATGCCCGCACAAACTTGGCTTCCCGCAATTGCATGACCCCATAATCCAAAGAGATCAATGACATATGTAATAATATACTGGATTTATAATTGCACATAGATTCAGCGGTGGATTAGTAAAAAAATAAATTTATTTTTTCAATTGGCAATGCGCAAAACAAATGATTGATAGGGGTGGCGAGGATACCCTAAAGTGACAGGGTTGTGATTTTTTTTTTGTTATAATAGTTCAAACCTCTGTGAAAATTAAAAGGGATATGAATTCAATACTTGATACCGATGATAGCTGAAAGAATAAACATTCCTCACAATAATGAGGTTCAATCTTGAGCGTCTATTTACTTAAAGATGTAAGAAAAGAAGAGTCAAGCCGTGGATCTTCTCGCATAATAGGATTCAAGGCAAAACTGCAGGCTGATCCATATCTCAATTGAATTCTACACAACATTAAGCGTTAAAAGGAAAAAAATTACAATGACAAAACTAGACTTCGATTCAAAGTGTCGACTCCTCAATAAAGTAGGTGAGATAATTGACATCAAAATTTAAATTGCTGTAGTATAACTACCAATTCTCATTAATTATGAATGTCCTATATGTGAGATTGCATTTTATATTTAATAAGAGGTGGATGAACGGATCACTAAGATCATCGTAACAAGTTTGGAGAGTTGTGAATTGTAATCTTTTGCATGCGCTTACTTGTAGCTTGCCTTCAAACCTTAATGTATATATATATATATATATATATCCCTTTAGCTTTCCCCTGACTTGCCAAAAGAAGAATCCATGGCAAGAGCTTCTCTTGCCAAAACAATGGGTGTGGTTGGTTGCTATTGTAAGATAGCCAGCAAGGCCATTAGCATTAAATAATTTGAGTACCTGACTGTGTCAAATGGGATACTTATCTGCAGTTAATGAGACATTAAACACATATTTGATGTTTGCCATGAGGAATTTAAGTTGAGAAGGAATAGGGGTTTCACTAATGGTTAGAGGAGAGTTTAGAGAAAGAGTAGAGGACTCTGCTTAAGTGACCATGCTATCTTAGCCGCAAAAGAAGCAAAGAAACAAATTACATCGAGGTACGGTGTAAGCTAAAGTGCTCTGATACGATGTTGAAATCCTTAGCTGCAACAATAGAAAGAAAACTAAAACAGAGAAGAAGTACTATAACTTCATATTGCAGTTTTTATGAAGAAGAACTATCTCATACTACACGATACATGGGTATTTGTGTAGGCCTTGCAAAGTAGTTGGTTACAAAACAATGGTTCAGATTGTTGTGTCAGAGAATCAACGGTCCAGATGCAGAAATCAGAGACTGGTAGTGAATGGCAGAAGAGTGTGGAGCAGGGCACTTTATAACCACACTTTTTGAAAGCTTATCAGGAATTACTTATCTCTTATCAGCATGCATTAATTCTTTAATTGACACACATTTCTAGTATGAAATAATAAAAAAGAAACGTTCTTCTAAGTTAAGACTGTAAGGGAAAAAAAGAAAAAATGCATACTTTTCTTTCCCCATAAGAACTAAATGCAGCATCAAAGTACCACTACATAAAAATAGATGGGTAAAAAGACTAATAAAAATGACCAAATATATCTGTTTTAAGTAAACAAGTATATCAAATTTGCATTTCCTCTAATTAAAGTAGCCGTTTCCCTTATTATAGCATCATTTCCCAGTATGAATAGGACTTAAAAAGCAGCACATTAAGAGACGTGCTAATAGAATTAAAATCAAAGCTAGCTTCACAAATTTGTTTGAAATAGTAAAACTAGGATTCATGCATTGCCAGTTCAGAACTAGCTTAGTTAATTAATTAGAATGCCAGTAAATGTCTTTTTTGCATATTAGATATCATCATTGTTATACTGGCTAGTACTGTACAGTGCAAGAAAATCTCTGTAGTCTAATCTTATGTAGGATTACTAGTCGCAACATAATTTAGGTTGAACTATAAGACACAGGAAAGTAATTTAAACAGAAAAAGCATATTACCTTTCTATTCAGCAGAGGTTCGGGAACATCTCCACAAGAATTCTTTGAGCTAATCTGTAGAACAACAATATTAAAAAAATCAGGACTCAAAAGTATTGTAGAACCATAAAAACAAGATACATAAACAACATGATTAGTCCAGGCATCACAGTTAATAAGAGATTCCACTGAATTTTAGCCAAAATTCTAGATGGCAATTAGTTCAAAATAATTAAAAGAAAAAAGAATGCAAATCATATTATTACTTCAATATCATTTGAAACCTTGATATGAAGACGTGTGTGAAGGAGAGTGGTTACCCAAATTAGCAATTTTAATTTTCAGTGACAATAATAAATCATGTATACCCTTCAGCAATAGCAGTCTTTCCAACAACAGGCTCTCCAATAATCACAGGATTGTTTTTGATTCTCCTACAAAGTATTTGGATACAGCGTCGGATTTCATCGTCGTTACCTATGACAGGATCTAGTTTACCACGCCTGGCAAGTTCAGTCAAGTCATTACCATACGTTTCTAGCGCTTAATATTTTCCTTCAGGATCTATGGCAAAATAATGATGTAAGCCGCAGTATGAAAATAGAAAAATAAAAACAACGGGAATAAAAAAAATTAAATGAAGTCATTAATAACATTTTTTAATGATAAACGAAGGACAAAAAAATTTAGCACAAATCAGGCTTAGAAATGCTTGTCAGTTTAGGTGCATTAGAATATCTAATATCGCACATAAAATCGTATTTCACATGTTCTATCAAATTGGGAGAAATTTATGACTAAAAGATAATATTTAGTAGATCCTTTTACATATTTTTCATGCTACCAACAAGACGCAACAAAATGGATATGGAAGAGATCCGACAAAGACATATGGGCATCAAAACTTTTGAAAATATCTGCCCTGAAATGCCTAATAAACACGATTACATGATCAAATTTGAGCACCAGTTGATGGAGTAGCATATACAAGAAAATATAAACCAATATAACAAAAAAACAAGTTTTGTTGTAATCCAATCAACAACAACATCAAGCTTTTATCCCACTATATGGGGTCAGCTACATGAGTCATTTTTCTCCATTGTGTTTTGTTAAGAGTCAAATTTTCATTTAAATCTAATAAAAAATATCATTTCTAATATTTTCTAACCAAGCCTTTTTAGGTCGACCTCTACCTTTTTTAACATAGGTTAAGTCTAGTACATCTACTCTCCTAACCGAGTCATTAAAAGGCCGACGTTTTATAGGCTAAGTCTAAGGCGGCTTTCTCTAATCTTATCTGTCACAAGAGCTACTCCAACCTTTTCACGTACATATTTGTTTTACTTTCTGTCTCTAAAAGTGAAGCCACTCATCCACCCGAGCAACCTCATATCTACAACACTTAACTTAATTTTATGCTTGTCTTTTAATAGCCAATATTTTGCGCCATAAAACATTACAGGTCTCACCACCATCTTACAGAAATTCCCTTAAGTTTGAGGGGGTAACTTTCTATCACACAACAAACCAATGCATTCCTCCACATCAACCATCCAACTTGAATTTTACTAATAATATCTCCATCTATTTTGCTATCAATTTGAGCAATAGACCCAAGATATCTAAAACTAGTGAAAACTATATGATTGGGTAAGGGATTTAGAATTGACTTGTTACATATCCACTTAAAGTTAAAAAACATTTCATCTAACTTGTGCCCCAATAAAGTTCATAAGATGGCTTGAGTACAAAAAAAAAATTGTATTTCTTTCCAACTTGATAGTTGGGATGCTAAAGAAGATATCAAGCACTGCCTTCTGCTCGCCGTTATTACTTGAATAACTGATTAACATATGCCAACAAAAGAACTAACAATGAAAACAATATTTAAAGAATATACAAGCCTTTTTCTAAAGAGTGATTTCCAATGACACAAATTGTGGCTGTATTAGAGAAAAAATTATCTTCATTTAATTTTGAATTACGTCGAATTATAGATCAATTAATCCCGAAAAAATTCATGAAACTCAAGAATATTCAGATACGTAGCATTTAAAACCAATAATTTACCACATGATTTGTCATAGCATGATTGTATCATCAATATCTTTTATCTGTTCCTTTTCTATCATTTTAATATGCTCTCAATTAGGGGTGCCAATATTTGACACGACCCGAAAACCCGACTCGAACCCGACACGAGAATTTCTGGTTCGGGTCAACCCGAACCCTAACCGAGTCGGGTTCGGGTTAGAGTTTTCGACCTGTTTCAAAAATTGGGTCGGGTTCGCGTTAACCCGGATTGACCCGTTGACTGAGCTACCCCCCCTCGCGTGACTGAGCTGCCCGTCGCTGAGCTCCGCTGACCTGTCTGCCACCCCCCCCCACCCCGTGTGACCGAGCTGCCCTTCCCTTCACTGCGCTGCCCGGTTGAACCGATGCCCGCTCGCGTGACCGCGTCGCTTCGCCCGCCTTCGCGTCACATCTGCTGGCCCAGCTGTCGTGTCCCGCTGCCGCCAGACGCCGACTGAAGGACCACCGATGCCGCTGGACGCCGCTGCCGCGAAGCTGCTCACGGTGTTGTCGTATCCCCGGGTCGGGTCGGTTGACCCAAACCCGAAGCGGATCGGGTTCGGCTCCGAAAAATCAACCCGTTTGTAAAAACGGGTTGGGTTCGGGTTGACCCGAATTGTGCTGGGTCACTTCCAGGTTTAACCTGAACCTAACCCGTGACCCGAAATCGACACCCCTACTCTCAATTCATCCCGTGCACTAGTTGCACTAGCTAGTTAGATCACATTTCAGTTGACATGGGAAACTCTAAACCTAGGCAAAGCACTAGCCACAGAATCCAAGCTGTCCAAGGAGGTCCAAGTTCAAACAACGTCTATGGCAAAGGTAACTGCAAGTAAAATGAATATAAGGGCCCATATGGGCTGCTGGAGTTAGAAAAATAAGTTTCGGAAAACAATCGAATTTGCTAGATCCATCATTTAGATGGATGTACTTATAAATACAAAGCTGCATTAAGCTCCACAATCCTCTGAAAAATCTTCAAAAGTTATAATTTTATTCACATACAAAATGTGTGAAAATTAAAACATAAATTTCAAAAACATGTTTTCCATCTATATCCAGCCAAATAATACTGTCAAGCTTAACATTAGTTAGTATTACTCATCTCTTGCGTCCCAGGCATTAAGCAAACACAAGAAGCATGAAAAGAATTCAAAAGAATCAAACACCACTCACTGCTTTATATCTTCTCAATGAGATCACATTCAGGTTTGTTGATGTTGGAGTGAAAAGAAAACAAGTAATGCAGGAAATAAAACGGGGTTGATTTGAATGATGGGAAATCTGTCGTCTTAATTGATATTGACAAAGAGCCATCAGATCAACAGGGGCAGATGGGAGTGCTAGATAAGGAAAATTAGAGACCACAAATTCATTGCATACAAGAAAATACCTCTTACGGATTTGTATATAAGGATGGAAAGAAAGAAAATACAATTGCATCCTTGGCATTAATTGGCAACAAGGTATCATACTTCTCCCATATTTACCCTCAACAGTATATTATTTGTTGCTCACCTTGCAATAAATCTTTTATTAATCCATGCAAACTGTTGACCTCTACCGGATAGCTAAGAGAGAACAAAAAATAAGAGAAATAAAAAAAATGCCCAAATCATTACATACCTGCACCAATCGGCGACCCATGCCGCAAATCTCTGCCAAAATCTCCTGTGCACAGTCAACCATACCCTGGAAATGGCGGGTCTTATCCTGTGCACGCCTTGCCATGACCGATCTCTCCTTCGTGTCAATAAAATGAGGCGGAAGTGAAGCTTTCGGGGCACTTCCACACAAGAGCACCTCTCCCATTCGCCTCCCGCTCACGATCTTCCTCACAACCGCAAGCCAAAGACCTGCCTTAGCTCCCACTGTATGCTCCGATCGGAAGCTCCATACGACCCAAAGCTTCTTCCATCTGCTGGCATGTCGGGCCAGCAGACCGCCCATACACGCTTTTTTCTAGCATGGTGGGAAGGGAACCCGGCGCGACACCTACGACGAGGTAAATGAGCGACCCCTCGGTTCCAAATCTTGTTCTCGGTGTTCGTGGCGCATCGGCAAACCTCCTATACACGCTTTTCTCTAGCGTGGTGGGATGGGAACCCGGTGCGACGCCTACGACGAGACCGGGATATTCATAAGTACCCGCTCACAGGGAAACAACTGCTTTTCTTTTGCAACAGGTACCGAAGAGCCATACACGCCTTTCTCTGGCGTGGTGGGGACAAAGACTTTACACGGCCGCGGTATCCTCGTAAGAGGACACCTACCGTACACGCTTTTCTCTAGCATGGCGGAAGGCCTGGTTTTTTGTAGTTTTCCCCTAAATGGAGGAGACGCCGGGAGGCTGCCGAAATTTTGGATGAAATATTACTACACTCGAACCTGATAAAGAACAAGAACCTGGACTCAAATGAACATGATCTGCGGACTTGTGGAGCTTTGAACTTTATTTGAACAAGAATAGAGAACTTATGGACCTAAATCAGAACAAAACTCAAATGATTTCTAAAGTTCAAATTCAAATGAAATAAAATCAAACTTGAATCAAACTCAAATCAATACAAATATGAACTTGAACTTGTACTATGGACTTGGACATTAATGACTTAAGCAATTCGAACTCAAGCGAGTACTTGAGTTGGACTACAAGGGACATAAAAATGAGCTTGCATATTGAGCTCATGAACTTAATTTGAACTGGACTAAAGGGTTCAGACTTGAGTCCGATTTGAACATCGTTGGTCCCTCACATTCGACATCAATTGGTGGGGGCAAGAAATATAGGGGAGCCTATACCCCTCGCCCGCACAAAAGAGATGAGCCACCCGAACACCCGCTAATTCACGAAAGTTGAAGAAAAGACTAAAGATGAGGAAGAACAAACTCTTACATTTCAAATGTAAGACCGACTTAGAAATTAAAAACACAAAATTACGACTTACAAAATCGACTCGAAATTAAAAGACACCCTAAAGTTGCTTCACTTAGAGACGAAAGATACAGATGGAGCGGCACTTGCGGAGAGACGAAGAGATTAGAAGCCAAGACGAAAGGTTGGAAAGAGCTCGCAAGATTTCCGAAGGGGATGAAAAAGAAGACGGAAAAAGCTCGCAAGCTTATCCAACGAAACCCGCAGGTTTACATTTCCAAAAATAACATATCATTCAACTATTTTAAAACATTACAAATCCCTCATATATATAGGTATGAAAGGGAATATCAAAAGACACATAACATTAATTTGCACAAGAACCTAAGCACCATGAGCACGGAAATCCCCCCCATGCATCACGGAAAACAGCCCAAGCCTAGGAACCGAAGCAGCAGCCGCGGGAGACAAGTAGGCCGCACGGAACCAAGGAGCCACAGCTGCCGGAATCATCCCAGGCGCGAAAAACCAGCAGCCGGCCGGAATCCCAATGGGCAAAGGCACAAAAAACAAACCCATGGTGGAATCCAAAGAGCCACCGAACGGGAAAATGAAACAACATCTTGGAATTCCAAAAGCCGCTTTGAAAACCCAAGAGACAACTTAAATGAAGACATTAAAAACTATAATAAAAAGTACATTAAATAAAAGATAACTATGAACTAAAACTTAGCTAATAATGAGCTAACCCTTAGTTCAAAGAGCTAGATGAACAGTATGCACCTCCTCAAGAGAAACCAGAACTGACTCATCGGGAGATGAGTTCTTCAAGAAGGAGAGAATCTGATGTAGACAAAGGGGGGGTCAACTCATGTCCAAAATAAATCAATTTTGGCTTCCCCCGAGTTTACAAGCTCAATCAA
>NW_021499856.1:280227-294962 GCF_001605985.2 Dendrobium catenatum
CGTCCCGATTTCTCCCTCGGTGGGGAGGAGACGCCGGGAGGCTGCCGAAATTTCCTTAAAATTCAAAGGGAAATTTAATTTGAATATTAAATTAACTAAAATATCAAAATTAATTTTTAAGTATTAATTAACTAATTTAGTTAATTAAGATTTAATGAAATTATTTTGATTAAAATTAATCAAAATGATTGATTAATTGAAATCTTCAAAGTCTCCTATAAATTTCCTTAAAATTCAAAGGGAAATTTAATTTGAATATTAAATTAACTAAAATATCAAAATTAATTTTTAAATATTAATTAACTAATTTAGTTAATTAAGATTTAATGAAATTATTTTGATTAAAATTAATCAAAATGATTGATTAATTGAAATCTTCAAAGTCTCCTATGTAATCAAATGCGCGGAACTGTAGAAGTTACAAACACTCATTACTCTCCCAAGTGTCGCTCAGCATAAATGATAATTTGTTAGCTATCGTCTTAGCCAAAAAAAAAATTATTCTTGAGATAACTCGAAGGACTTTAAATGAAACTATCTTAACTGTCTCTAAATAAGACATCTCTTCAAAAGTTCTAACAAAAGTGATATTGAGTAGAAGACTTTGAATTGTTGCGACATTTCAAATACTATTTCTTCTTAAAACATTTGGGATCTCTAACCTTCAAAATATCACTTCTCCCTCTAGTAATTGAGGTAATAAAGATCATGATAAATCATTTCAAAACAAATTTAATAAAAAATCAAGAGCTACTTAAAATATCAGAGCATTTCAGTTTTTGAGAAAATTTTAAATTCTAAGAGTTTTAAAATTCGAGAGTTATTAAAAATTTTGAAAGCAGCAGAATTTAGAATTGATTTATTGGTTAATTATTCAATTAATCAAATGAGAAATTTTAAAATAAAAATACAACAAAGAAAAGAAGAGAATGTTTCCACTAATCAGACATATACAAACTCTCAACACAATCCTCACCAACACTTCAACTCACAAACTCTCCAAATAACTCAGAAATCTTCAAATTCATTTACATGCTCTTTAAGGCTCCCCTATACGAGCTCCTGCAGCTGTCTTTGGGCTCTATCCTCTATAACTACGAGCCCCGACTGCTGCAACTACCGACTACGAACCCCTACGAACAAACAAATGAAGAGTCAGTATATCTTAAATAAATTGAATGAATACTGATAAATCTAAGCTACTAAGGTAGAACATAGTACTTAAAAGTACAAAAAAACTACTAGAGCAAAAAATGCTAGAAACGAGCATAGCAGTGGACTACTGTAGTAGGAGAAAGACTACAAGCACAAAATAAAACAACAAAAACACTAATTCAGTGTCCCTTTCAATTTCTCTAAATAACAAATCCTAAACAATTGACATCCTCTTAACAAAACACAATCAAATTCAAAATGGGCAGCCTGATTTATAAGGGTTAGGTGGTAAGACCCACTACCCGGCAATTTTCGTAGGAAAGCCATAAGCCCGACCTTAGGGGAAAGTTTTAGGAGAAAATTGACCTAATCCCTAAACCCAATTAAAATCCCCGGCCACTTCTAATAGAAGCCGTAAGTCCGACATATGAGGGAAGTGTTTAGGTGATAATACAAACCTAGACCCCTCACTACTTCTATCTGAAGTCGTAAGCCCCCACATTTTAGGGAAATTGTAAAAATAAATAGCAATGATCCTAAACCTCAAACAATCAAATTCAAACTTTTGGGCATCTTAGTCTAAATGCTAAGTTGTAAGACCTGCTTTTCAGGCTACTTCATAAGGGAAGCCATAAGTCCTACCCAAACAATTAAAATTCTCGGGCATCCTAGCCTATAGGGTTAGGTTGTAAGGCCCACTTTCGGGCTACTTTCTATGAAAGCCATAAGTCCCAATTTAAATCAAATACTTGGGTTACTTTCTACGAAAGGCATAGATCCCAATCTAGATTTAATTCTTTGGGCAACTCCTAATTGGAGCCGTAAGCCCCAAACTAAATAAATTAACGGGCAACTCCTAATTGGAGCCGTAAGCCCCAAACTAAATAAATCTCCGGGCAACTCCTAATTGGAGTCGTAAGCCCCAAACTAAATAAATTAATGGGCAACTCCTAATTGGAGGAGTAAGCCCCAAACTAAATAAATTAACATGCAACTTCTAAGGAAGTAGTAAGCCCCAACTCAAATTAAATTAAAATTAAAATCAACATCTAAGCACTTCAATCTACCCGGGAACCCTGAGAGAAGGCAACTCATGGCTGCTAATCAGATTCCCAGGACACTACGGTCAATGATTGTTAGTGTTGGTAGATTGAAATCTATGGTATACACGGGACGACAGAACCATGGGATCTTGATCGGGTTTACCTCCATCTTCCTACCATTTGAGACTAAAAATATCTAAAATTTATTCATCCTTAATCGAGAGTTTACTCTTACATAGTAAGAGAGGTAATTAACTATGAGTGCTTGCGCTCATGGGAAGTAAGAACCCCAGATCTAAATAAACCCTGATACTACACTCAGGGGAAATCTGGTTAATTTCAATCTGACTTAACGGAAAATGGAATCCTACAGCTGCAAAGTGGGATTCATTCATTCGTGCCGTTTTTCTTGAGCCAACAGTGAAATAGATAGGGATATAATCAGCAGAATTCAAGTTGGATGGTTGAAGTCTTGTTGTACGATAAAAAAGTCCCCCTCAAACTTAAGGGAAAATTATATAAGATGGTTATGAAACCTGCAATGCTTTACGGTGTCGAATGTTGGCCATTAAAAGAGAAGCATAATACTAAGTTAAGTGTTACAGAGATGAAGATGCTTAGGTGGATGAGTGGCTTTACCCTTAAAGATAGGACATGAAATGAGCATATATGTGAAAAAGTTGGAGTAGCTCCAGTGCAAGATAAGATTAGAGAGAGTCGCCTTAGATGGTTTGGTAACATTAAACGGAGGCCTTCTAATGACCCAATAAGGAAAGTTGAGATATTAGATTTGACTTATGTTAAGAAAGTTAGAGATAGACCTAAAAAGACTTGGGTAGAAAATATTAGAAATGATCTTTATTTATTATATTTAAATGAGAATATGACTTTTAATGGGACAATGGCGAAAAAAGATTCATGTAGCCGACCCCACGTAGTGAGACAAAGGCTTGATGTTATTGTAGTTATTGTAAACTTAGATTGGCTAGCTCAAAATTACTTAAGTTCAATTTGAAATCTATAAGTTACGCTCAAATATACATATTCAAATATGAAAAATAAATATACAATACATAAATATATTCATATTTTGCATGTCATACTATATATATTAATTATTTATTTGTAACTCAACTTTAATTTTTATCTTGACTCAAAATCAATATATTTTTTATTCTAAGTTGATGTTGTCTCATATGAACCCAGCAAATCACCTATCGTGCTTATTATCTTTCATGATAATCTTCAAAATTAGTTATGTCTATTGATGAACATTTAAAGAGTAAATTTGCTCAAGAGTTTGGATATTTTTCATTCGTCATGCAAAGAAGTCTAAGGTTGATAGTTTCTGCTCCTCCTCAATCAGTTAAGAGCTGCCTATATAAATAATAAATCGCTTGATCATCTCGACTTCTACTTGCGTTCATGCATGTACGAGTAAGCTACCAGTAAACCATGACTTTTGTCATGGTTTGAAGAAATGGAATAGATCCCATCACGGCACGGACCGGAGAGCAAAGTTGAATTGTTCAACCGATCCTTGATTTGAAAACCGGATGCATTAAAAAGAATTGAAATATTATTGTCTTGAGCTAAATTGGACTCTGAAAGAAGATTAAAAGATAGTTGAGGTAGATGAAAAAGATTGCGTAAATAGAGCTTACACAAAGGAGTTGGAAAGATAGTTGTTATTGTACTCCCTCAAACTTACTTTCCTTCAATGATCTTACTAAAAAATTGTCATTGCAGTTAAATCGTGTGAAAGAAATGCTAAAGCAGAAGAAAATTGATCTGTAGTACAGTAAAGAAGCAGTTGAGCTGTTGGGTACCTTAGACTTTGATCCTAACTTTGGAGCAAAGCCTGTAAAGAGAGTTATTCAACAAATGGTGGAGAATGAAGTTGCGCTTGGACTACTGAGAGAAGAGATTATGATGGAAGAATCAGTTCTGATTGATGCCCTGAAGGCCAAGCTGATCATCAAGAAATTGGAGAATGGATCATTAGCTGAAGTGCTGGTAGCGAATCACTAAGATCTTTTCAATTTTTGTTGCAGTTTGTCGTTTGCTGGAAGAAAATGAGAACCGTTTTGTTTTGTATTCTCTTTTCTACACAAATATGCAAACTGCTCTATTCTCATCAAGATCCCTGTTAAAAATAGAAGAAATGAGACAAGTTAATAGTGTGAAGACTAATTCTAAAGATAATTAAGTAAAATTACATCATTTTACTTGCTATTGTGGTCTGCATTTTAGTTCTTTCAAATAAATCTTTAGAACATATTTTTTTCTGGTGATTTGATTTCTTGCTTATACGAATTCCTTTATCTTTCTATCCTCATTTTCTATTTCTCTCCTCCTCCTAAATGCTAATAAGATAATGACAGTTGTACTATAGCTCATGAAGCATACTTCTCAAACAAACTCATAACGGCCTACCTCTCATCTTAGCCATACACTTTGAAATTCATCCATTAAATTCAAGAACTCTCTATCTTCTATAAATAGGGATGTACCGTACATATGACAGTAATGAAATATAGATTTCCTATTTCAGTTTCTTGTCTTTGTCGTGAGCTCTCTGACATACTATCATAGCTTCATTACGACTCACAACCCTCCCTTTTTCGGTCTAAAGTCTCTTCTAAAACCAATGGATTCTTCCCTTCCTCTCACATTGGAGAAGACGCTCAAAACAACATAGTCATCCCTTCATCTTTAAAATTTATGATCTCTAACATCAAGAACATTATTCCTGTTACCCTCACCGGCGATAATTATCTCTCTTGGAAATCTCAGATTCTGAAGTTGTTTAGAGCAAAAAACTTCGCATCGTTCTTGGATCCTTCGATAGTTGTTCCTCCCCGTATTAACGAGTAACCCGACGGTATATCAATGCCCAAAAGACGCTTCACCCAATGGAAGCTCGTCGATCAAAACCTGGTTATGGCACTGTGCTCAACTCTCTCTCTCCATCCATTCTCCCATACGCTCTTCATCTTCACTCTTGCACCAACATTTGAACGACCCTTGAACGTCAACTGCAGGCAACAAATCGTTCAAAAGTTATTCAGCTCAAAAATGAGCTACATAACGTCATAATGGGGGAATCTACGATGCATTAATACCCCATCATCATCAAGAAGCTAGTTGATGACATAGCTGCTGCGGAAGCAACCATAGATCCAGAAGACATACTTCTTTACACCTTAAATGGCTTACCACCATCGTATATAGTGTTTAAGACGTCGATTCGCACTAATCTATCTCTGATCGGCTTGGAAGTCTTATACTCACTTCTGCTAAGTGAGAAAAAAAATATTTCCACTGAATCTGCCAAGGAAACTGCAACTTCATATTAGAATATGGCACTTTACTCATATCGTGGCAGAGGACGTGGTCGTGGACGCTCTTCTTACAACTCAAATCGTGGAAGACAATCGCTCATCCTCTTCGACCACCGACTCATCCTTCAACTGCTACCATACTATGTCGGATTTGCGGCAAAAGAGGGCATCCAGCCCACTTTTGCTGGCACCAACTGAATATACAGCCCCCTCAATTCAGTCCAACGCATACTGGATCTTGGACACCGGTGCATCATCCCACCTTACCAACAACATAGAAAATATTTTTCAGCCTTAAGACTATCAAGGTAACGACTCAGTCACAGTTGAAGATGGCCGTCATCTTTTCATAGCTCACTCCGGGCCAGGACTTCTTCCAACTCCTTTGTGTAAGCTCTATTTACACAATCTTTTTCATCTACCTCAACTATCTTTTAATCTTCTTTAAGAGTCAGATTTCGCTCAAGACAATAATGTTTCAATTCTTTTTAATGTATCCGATTTTCAAATCAAGGATCGGTTAAATAATTCAACTTTGCTCTCCGGTCCGTGCCGTGATGGGATCTATTCCATTTCTTCAGACCATTATCGACCTCTGCCACTGATCTTGTGATCAACAGCGAGGATTTCGTCGTTCCGCGATCTCCTCCGAACCGCGGAAATGACCGTGCGGTTCTGTTGTCCACACGACGTGATCTGGGCCGTTCCTTCCAAACACACGAGATCCGACGGCCTCCGCATGTGCTGACCTGTTTAAGTGAGTCAATCATGGCACAATGATTGCGCGCCGCCTCCGCGGACCGTGGATCCAATGCAGTGCTGCCAAGTGTTGGCCCGCCAATTTTTTATGGTATTTATTTATCATAAACTATTTTTAAATCTAATTTAACTTCTAAAAATCACCAAAAAATTCATTTTTGATCCGGTCTTCGCGTATAATATATTGAACTGCTCGTATTTTCATTCTCTACATTTTAAAATTATTTTCATATAAAAATATTATGTATATTTTAAAATATTAATAATACAGTAAAAAGTATTTTCAATTACTGGAGCAGCAGTAGGTGTCATAGAGAGTCTTGAAAATACAGAGGCCCTTCTAGGAGCCTTCTCATCAACAATTTCAGTGGTAGACTTCTTAGCAACACTTTTGACAGTAGGTACACTAACAGTATTCTTAGGAATGAACTGTTCAAACTGCATGACTTCGGAAATAGTTCCGAATTGAATAGTTGCTCCAGTAAAGCTTGTGTTCAGAATAGCTTGAGGGAATTGCACTCTAACTCCCTCGCCCAGTTTCACAGTCATGAAGGACTTTGCAGGCATCATGTTTATCAACCTGCCAACAGAACTTACCGGGATTAGAGTCAACCTAAATTCTGCTGGAAAAGAAAACACAGAACTGCATTGAATAAACAACTATATTTATTTATAGATGTTTCATTATCTGAGACTAAATATAAATTATATTTTCATCCGAAGATAGAAAGAAAAGCAATCCCCAGCAGAGACGCAAGAAATCTGTTGGCTCAAGAAAAATGGCACGAATGCACGAATCCCGCTTTACAGCCATAGGATTCCATTTCCCTTAAGTCAGATTGAAATTAACCAGATTTCCCCTGAGTGTAGTGTCAGGGTTTATTTAAATTTGGGGTTCTTACTCCTATGAGCGCAAACACTCATAGTTAATTACCCCTCTTAACAAGTAAGAGAGAACTCTCGATTAAGGATGAATAAATTTTAGGTAGTTTAGTCTCAATTGTGCGGGAAATGGAGGTAAATCCGATCAAGATCACATGGTTCCGTCATCCCGGGTATACCGTAGGTTTCAGTCTACCAACACTAACAATCATTGATCGTAGTGTCCAGGAAATCTGATTAGCAGCCATGAGTTACCTCCTCTCAGGGATCCCGAGTAGACTGAAGTGGTTAGAAGTTGATTTTAGTTTTAATTTAATTTGAGTTGGGGCTTACTACTTCCTTAGAAGTTACCCGTTAAATTATTTAGTTTGGGACTTACGGCTCCAATTTAGGAGTTGCCCGTTAATTTATTTAATTTAGGGCTTACAACTCCAATTAGGAGTTGCCCAGGGATTTAAATTTGATTTAGGACTTACGACTTTCGTAGAAAGTAGCCCAAGATTTTTATTTGGAATGGGGCTTACTGCTCTATTTATGAGTTGCCCCTTAATTTATGTAGTTGGGGGCTTATGGCTCCATTTAGGAGTTGCCCGGATATTTAAATGTAGATTGAGATTTATGACTTTCGTAGAAAGTAACCCAAGTATTTGATTTAAATTGAGACTTATGGCTTTCGTAGAAAGTAGCCCAAAGGTGGGCCTTACAACCTAACCCTATAGGCTAGGATACCCGTAGGTTTGAATTAGATAATTTGGGTTTTAGTGGACAATAGTTATTTGAAACTAGACCACTGGGGTTTTCAGTTGGTTGTTTGGATAGACAGTAATTGCTTGTATAATACTTGAAAATTAACTCTGTATTTTATTTGAGTTGGTTTGAGTTTTTGGTTTTGACACTGAGTTAGTGTTTTAGATGTTCTGTGTTCGTAGTCTTCTTCTTACTACAGTAGTCCACGACTCTACCTATTTTTAGCACTTCTACTTTACTAGTTTTTCATACTTGGCTTTCTTGCTTTCCAGTATTTCATTCTAAATGTTGTAGCTTATATTTCTTAGCATTCCTTCAATTTATTTATGTGGTACTGACTCTTCATTTGTTTATTCGTAGGTATTTGTAGTCAGTAGTTGTAACAGTCAGGGCTCGTAGTTGCAGAGGATAGAGCCCAAAGATAGTTGCGAGAACTCGTACAAGAGGGAATTTGGAGAACTTGCAGAAGAGTTTAGTTTGAGAGTTTTAGAGAGTTTTTAGAGTTTGTGAGAGATTCAAAGTTAGAGAATTCGTGAGGATTGTGTTGAGAGTTTGAGAGCCTGTACATGTTGATAAGTAAAATTCTTTCTCTCTTTTTCTTTATTGCATTTTTTTATTATTTTCTATTTGATTAATTAAAAATTAACCAATAAATAAATTTTACATTTCATTGCTTTCAATCTTTTTAAATAACTCTCGAATTTTAAAACTCTAAGAATTTGAAATTCTCTTATTTAACATTTTTCTTTAAAATGGATCCCATATTTTGAAACGTGCTGATTTCAAATGACTTTAGATTTTTTTTTTAAAAAAAAATCAATAAATTATTTCAATTAATTAATTTTTTTATTAATTAATCAAATATTCAAATTTAATTGTTCCAAAATTGTTTCGAAAAAAAGTTCAATAATTTTCCCGAAATTTCGGCAGCCTCCCGGCATCACCTCCACACCAAGGGAGAAATCGGGACGGCACTGCCGTAATTCTTCCTACCCGGACCTAAGGTCAACGGCATAGGGTCTTCAATTCCAAACCATCTAACCAGGATTCAAGATCGATTGAGTGAGATCTTCGAATTGTAAAACCATCCGCCTAGATCTAAGATCGATGGCGCGAGTCTTTACTTTTAAAACCATCTGCCCGGATTAAAAATCAACGGCGCAGGTCTTCAATTTCAAACCATCCCGGTCGGACCTAAGGTACGACGGCCGGGGTCTTCGACATTTTTTTGAAAGTCCTCTTTTTTTTTACATATAATGTTATATTATTATATATATAATGTTTGATGGTGGAAGTCGGCTAAGTCCGCATGATTCTCCATGAGATGCTGACTAATGGCGCCCAGTTGACCTGCCACCCAGTCTAGAGTCCTTCCAAGTCGACCCGAGTCCATGCTCTGATACCAAATTGATGTAGAACCGAAAAATGGCTTTGCTAGGGAGAGTATTTCTTCTCCGAAATCTGAGAACAATGTAAGTTTTGTTCCCCCAAAACCTGAGAGAATTCAGATTTCCTCTTCTTTGTCTTGCTTAGACCTCTTGAGATGAATAAAGAGAAAAAGTTTGTCTTGGGATGGTGAACGGTTGAGAGCCAGCAAACAAGAGAAAAATCTGAAGTAAGCTTCAGATTTTTGGTTGGTGGAGAGAGCTAGTTGGGAGAGGGGAAAAGTTGAAAGAGAGGGAGAGGGGCGGGTAGGTTGACGGGATTGTGGGGCTGAGGTGTAGTTAATTCTTAATTCCCTTAATGGGTTTAGGAAAATAAATTAGGAATTAAAGCTTCATGGAATTCGGCCAAGAGTGGTGGGGGGATTTCAAATTGTTTCCAAAGAGTTGGGGATGATTTAGGAAGCAATTCCTATTGGAATTATTTGCTGGGGCCGGCGGTTATTGAAGCCCAGGAGAGATTTGGGGAGGGGATTTGGGGAATCTAATTGGTTGGGGAAAATAGGAAATTTAGTTAATTAAAATCCATTTGAATTTGAAAATCCAAATTGATTTAATTAAGGACTTACCTAAAATGGAATGGCAAATTAGGAAAGATTTCAAATTTCAATTAGTTGAATTTGAATTTTGAAACTGCCCAAAATTTAATCACCCAAATTAAGTTTGAATTACATCATGAATGAGATTCAAAACTTTCCTAAAATAGCTTTCTAATTCATGAAACTATTTGAAATTCAAAATTTGAATTTCAAATGATGAAAATAATTTCCTAAATTATTTGAACTCTTTAGGTAAGCTTTAAGATGACATTGACTCCTCCTTCATGGATACAAACACGGGTGGCCGGCGGTGGAGGAGCTAATGGGGGAAGGTGGATGGTGGCCGGCGGCTAGAGATTGGGCCGGCAGTATGAGGGGTGTTTGGCCATGAAGTTGAGGGAGAGGAAAAGATGACTACCAGGAGCAATACGACGAGGAATAAAGAAAACAAAACCCAAAGATAGAAGATAAAACGAAAGAGAGAAAATAAGAACCGCGAGCCTCGGACTCTTCCGAAGACTGACGGGTGATGCTTTTGCCCTTCTCCAAGGGACTTCAAATCACGAGAACGGACCCATCCTGCGGCTGGTGAAAACTCCGATTCCTCTCATAGGAATCTCACTAACGCTCTCTCACAAGAACACAAGTGTGGACACAAATTTTTAATATCAAATCTTCTATCCCTATTACAATAGTTTAAGGCCCTATATATAGGACACAACATGAGAAAAATCAAAATTACAAAATTGCTCCTTGGGCCACAACACTCAAATAAGTTATCCTAGGGCTAAAACAGGAAATACATCAAATAAGAATTAAAATTAAGAAAATAACTCATAATTGAAAATTTAAATAATGGTCGTCGATTTAAGACGCCGCCTGTGATAGATGCGTCAAATCTTCGTACCGATGTCTGCATCAATTGTTTTTGGTTCTCCTAAAAAGTATCTAGATAAAGCGCCGGATTTCAACATCGCGGCCTATGACAGGATCTAGTTTACCGCGTTTGGCAAGTTCAGTCAAGTCATTACCATACTTTTCTAGCGCTTGATATTTTCCTTCAGGATCTATGACAAAATAATGATGTAAATCGTAGTACGAAAATAGAAAAAAAAAACAACAGGAATAAAAAAATTAAATAATGTCATTAATAACATTTTTAATGATAAACAAAGGACAAAAAAATCTAGCACAAAGCAGGCTTAGAAATGCCTGTCAGTTTAAGTGCATTAGAATATCTAATATGGCACATAAAATCCTATTTCACATACTCTATCAAATAAGGAGAAATTTATGACTAGAAGATAATATTTAGTAGATCCCTTTACATATTTTTCATGCTATCAACAAGACACAACAAAATGGATATGGAAGAGATCCAACAAAGACAAACGGGTGTCAGAACTTTTGAAAATATCTACCATGAAATGCCTAATAGCAATATATATATATATATATATATATATATATATATATATATATATATATATATAACAGTTCCGTTGTAACTCGATCAACAACAACATCAAGCCTTCATCTCACTATGTGGGTCAGCTACATGAATCATTTTCTCCATTGTGTTTTGTTAAGAGTTAAATTTTCATCTAAATCTAATAAAAAAATATCATTTCTAATATTTTCTAACCAAGTATTTTTAGGTAGACCTCTACCTTTTTTAACATAAGTCAAGTCTAATACATATACTCTCCTAACCGGGTCATTCAAAGGCCAACGTTTTATAGGCCAAGTCTAAGGAAATTTTCTCTAATCTTATATGTCACTGGAGCTACTCCAACCTTTCACGTATATTCTCGTTTTGCTTTCTGTCTTTAAGAGTTAAGCCACTCATCCCCCTTAGCATCCTCATCTCTATAACACTTAACTTAATTTTATGCTTGCCTTTTAATGGCCAATATTCTGCGCCATAAAGCATTACAATTCTAACCACCATCTTATAGAATTTTCCCTTAACTTTGAGGGGTACATTTCCATCACACAACAGACCAATGCATTCCTCTACATCAACCATCCAACTCGAATTTTACTAATAATATCTCAATCTATTTCACTATCACTTTGAACAATAGACTCAAGAAATCTAAAACTAATGAAAAATATATGATTGGGCAAGGGATTTAGAATTTATTTGTTACATGTCCAGTTAGAGTTAAAAAACATTGCATCCAACTTGTGACCCAATAAAGTTCATACGATGGCTTGAGTACAAAAAAAAAAAATATTGCATTTTGATAGACCGGCCCAAGGGTCGATTCATGTTTACAAGAGGCGGGCAGTGGATATGGGTTGGAGGTAAACTTCAAATTAGGGGTTTTTTAGAGATTAATGATTTGTCATTTTTCTTTAATTAGTTTCTTCTTGTTAGGGTTAGGATTATCTTGAATTTAAAATCTGAATTTGAGATCTTTGCTTGGGTTTTGGGCTCTAGACTTTAACTAGAGATTTGGAAAGCTGAATTTTCCTCTCGAATTGAAGATTCATTGTATCGGATGGTTCTTTTTCTTCTATTACTGAATTTCAAGCGCTTTCTTCTCATTTCTTCTACAGATTATTTGTAAAATATGCACTGTGCTTGCTGAATTTCTCTGAAATTCAGCAGTTTTCTCTTACTTTCGTGGCTACTTTCTATCATATTTCTTACGAACTTTATAGTTGAGATGCTAAAGAAGATGTCAAGCACTGCCTTCCGCTCGCAGTTATTGCTTGGATAACTGCTTAATATACAAGCCTTTTTCAAAAGAGTGATTTCCAATGACAGATTGTGGCTGTATTAGAAAAAAAATTATCTTCATTTAATTTTGAATTACGTAGAATTCTAGATCAATTAATGCCAAAAAAATTCAAGAAACTTAAGAATATTCAGATACGTAGCATTTAAAACCAATAATTTACTACATAATTTGACATAGCATGTTTGTATCATCAATATCTTTTATCTGTTCTTTTTCTGTCATTTTAATGTGCTCTCAATTCATCCCGTGCACTAGTTGCACTAGTTACTTATATCACATTTCAGTTGACATGGGAAACTCTAAACCTAGGCAAAGCACTAGCCACAGAATCTGTTAGGCCGGCACCTGAGCCGGCTGGACCGGTCCAACCTGGACCGATCCTGGTCCACACCCGGCGGAAGCCAGGCGGGACAGGGAGGGGGGCGGAAAAGCTGAGGGGCCCATTTGGAGTCAATTTCAAATTGTGGGAGGGAAAATTTGAATTAAAAGGGGTATTTAGGTCTTTTGTAATACTCCTTTCATGTTGAATTAGGGAGATGAGGGGGGAATTAGGGTTATCTTGAATTTGAATCTTATTTGGAGATCTAGGTTTTGGTTCTTGGGCTCTTGGCGTTGCCGGAGATTGTGGAGAGTCTTCCTTCCTCTCGAATTGAAGGAAAAATTGTATCTTTCTTATTGTCTTGCTTCTACTATTGGAATACAATAGATTTGTGTGATTTCTTCTCAGATTTCTAGCGTATTCTTTCTGTTTTTCCCTGTTTTCTTGGCTGATTTCTGCTGTGGACAGCAGTTTTACATTGAATCTACTTGGTTTTGGTGAGAAACACTTGGAAATCCAAGTGTTTCCTATCAAATTGGTATCAGAGCGAGATCCGGGCAGTGGAGGGCTGTTTTTTTTCCACTGTTTCGCTGCAGATTTTCGCAGATTTTGGGTTGTCGGAGGCTGTTTTTCCCTGAAAACAGCAGTTTTTAGGGTTTTTGAGAGCCGCGGTTGAGTAAAACAGCATGTTTTGACTGTTTGGAGGGAGATTCTTGCTGTCCGGACGAGTTTCCTTGCGTTCCGGAGGCATCTCTTTGGTTCCCATGACATCTAAGCGGGTAGAAGTCTTGGAGACCGAGATGGGTCAATTTAAAGCGGATCTGGAGGAGACGATGACGACATTGAGCGAGAATGTGGAAGGAAAATTCATGGCCTTGGAGGAGATGATGAAAAAATTGTTGGAAGGGCAAGCAAGGGCTGTGCCAGCGGAGGAAAGAGGAGAAGGTAGTGGGAGCAAGGGTAAGGAGAAGGTGAATCCAGAAGAGGAAGAGGAGGTGGAACTGCTTGACAGCAACGGAAGGATGCCACCTCGGGAGTCCATCAGGCGTGAAGAACATGACAGAAGGAGAGACTTCAGGGAAGGAAGAGAAGATGATTGGCGACGTCGGAGGCCCGACCCATTGGACCGGCCATGGGGGATCTATAACCACCATGGCGGGGCACGAGGCAAGATGGCTATCGGCGGCCAAGGAGGGAGGATGAGCCCCGATATGGTGAGAGAGGAACTTGGGAAGACCCCATAGCTTGGGCAGAGGAGGCCATGGGGGTAAAAGGGCATACGGGGTGGACACGAGGGCCAGGAAGCTGAAAATGCCAGTATTCGAAGAGGGAAATGTGGATGAGTGGATCCACAAGGTAGAGAGATATTTTGCAGTGAATGGCCTGATGGAGGAGGAGAGATTGATGGCTGCTAGTATGTGCTTGGAAGGGGCGGCGTTTGCCTGGTTCAAGTACATGGATAAATGGGAAAGAGGGAAATGTGGATGAGTGGATCCACAAGGTGGAGAGATATTTTGCAGTGAATGGCCTGATGGAGGAGGAGAGATTGATGGCTGCTAGTATGTGCTTGGAAGGGGCGGCGTTTGCCTGGTTCAAGTACATGGATAAATGGGAACCAGTGAGGACCTGGAGGGAATTCAAGGAGGCTATCAGGGAGAGATTCAGGGGGGGCAGCCCATGGGAGATATCAGAACAGTTCTATGCCCTCACTCAGGAGGGAACAGTGGAGGAATACAGAAAGAAATTTGAGAGTCT
>NW_021499856.1:296593-327626 GCF_001605985.2 Dendrobium catenatum
TTGATGCAGAACCACATGCCCATAGCTTACTTCAGTCAGGTACTGTCGTCCCGGGCTAGGCTGAAGTCTGTCTATGAGAGAGAGCTGATGGCAATTGTACTGGCCATCGAGAAGTGGAGACCTTACTTATTGGGCAGACACTTTATTGTCATGACTGATCAGAGGAGCCTGAAGTACTTGTTAGAGCAGAGGATGGTCACAGAGGAGCATCAGAGGTGGTTGTCCAAGCTGCTGGGACTAGAGAATAAGGCAGCGGATGTATTATCACGCTGTATGGGGGAGCTCCAGGGGATTGTTGTATCAGTACCAGTACTGATAGATTGGGGAGCCATCAAAGAGGAGAGCATTCAGAATGAGGAGCTAAGGAAAATCAAAGAAGATGTGTTATCAGATGAGAAAAGCCACCCAGACTACTCAGTTGTGGGAGAAAGATTGTACTATCAGGGAAGGAGTGTGATTCCAAGGTCTTCCATCCACATTCCCCAGCTGCTACAGGAGTTTCATGGGAGTGCCAAAGGAGGGCATTCAGGAGTGCAAAAAACTTATATCTGGTTAGCTGCTGAATTGTACTGGAAGGGGATGCGGAAAGATGTAGAGGAGATGGTGGCGAAGTGTGATGTCTGCCAGCGAAGCAAGTACCTGACAATGGCACCAGGGGGATTACTACAGCCTCTGGCCCTACCAGAGAAGGTTTGGGAGGAGATTACTATGGATTTCATTGATGGGCTCCCAAAATCAAAAGGCTACACAGTTATACTTGTAGTGGTCGACATGCTGAGCAAATATGCTCATTTCATTCCCTTGAGACACCCGTACACAACGGTGTCTGTAGTAGCAGCATTTGTGAGGGAGATAGTCCGCCTGCATAGGGTACCAGATTCCATTGTTTCTGATAGGGACAAGGTGTTCCTGAGCCATTTCTGGAGTGAGCTATTTAGGATGCAGGGAACAGTATTGAAGAGGAGCACAGCCTACCATCCACAGACTGAAGGGCAGACAGAGGTGGTGAATAGGAGCTTAGAGACATACTTGAGGTGTATTGTGTCTGAAACACCAAAGTAGTGGGCTAAATGGCTAGCTTGGGCAAAATACTGGTACAATACCTCCTTTCACTCGGCTACCAAGATTACACCGTTTAAGGTGTTATATGGGAGGGACCCCCCACATTTGGTATACTACAGCCATAGTAGTACTCCAGTATCTGCAGTGGATCAACATCTGAAGGAAAGAGATCAGGTGTTAGAAGAGCTCAAGAGGCATTTACTTAGAACCCAGCAACTTATGAAAGAAGCAGGCGGACGGCAAAAGGAGAGATATACAGTTTGCAGTTGGGGACAAGGTCTACTTGAAGCTCCGACCATACCGGCAGAGGAGAGTGGTGGGGGAGCATGCAGTGAGCCCAAAGCTGCCCAGCACATTGAGGGAGGACATGGAAGTGACATTGGAGCCTCTAGCGGTAGAAGGAGTGCGCATCAATGAGAAGGGGCAAAAGGAGGTGAAGATTAGGTGGAGCGGCCTCCCAGACTATGAGGCCACTTGGGAGCCACAGGAGAGGATTGCAGAGCAGTTTCCTGTTTTCCACCTTGAGGACAAGGTGGTACTTGTGGAGGGGGGTAATGTTAGGCCGGAACCTGAGCCGGCTGGACCGGTCCTGGTCTACACCCGACGGAAGCCAGGCGGACAGGGAGGGGGGTCAAAAAGCTGAGGGGCCCATTTGGTGTCAATTTCAAATTGTGGGAGGGAAAATTTGAATTAAAAGGGGTATTTAGGTCTTTTGTAATACTCCTTTCATGTTGAATTAGGGAGATGAGGGGGGAATTAGGGTTATCTTGAATTTAAATCTTATTTGGAGATCTAGGTTTTGGTTCTTGGGCTCTTGGCGTTGCCGGAGATTATGGAGAGTTTTCCTTCCTCTCGAATTGAAGGAAAAATTGTATCTTTCTTATTGTCTTGCTTCTACTATTAGAATACAATAGATTTGTGTGATTTTTTCTCAGATTTCTAGCGTATTCTTCCTGTTTTTCTCTGTTTTCTTGGCTGATTTATGCTGTGGACAGCAGTTTTACATTGGATCTACTTGGTTTTGGTGAGAAACACTTGGAAATCCAAGTGTTTCCTATCAGAATCCAAGCTGTACAAGCAGGTCCAAGTTCAAACAACGTCTATGGCAAGGGAAACTGCAAGTAAAATGCATATAAGGGCCCATATGGGTTGTTGGAGTTAGAAAAATAATTTTCCGAAAACAATCGAATTTGCTAGATCCATCATTTGGATGGATATACATAAAAATACAAAGCAGCATTAAGCTCCACAATCCTCTGAAAAATCTCCAAAAGTTATAATTTTATTCACATACAAAATGTGTGAAAATTAAATCATAAATTTCAAAAATATGTTTTCCATCTATAACCAACCAAATAATACTGTCAAGCTTAACATTAGTTAGCATTACTCGTCTCTTGCGTCCCAGGCATTAAGCAAACACAAGAAGCACGAAAAGAATTCAAAAGAATCAAACCAACAGTCATTGAGTCACTGCTTTATATCTTCTCAATGAGATCACATCCATGTTTGTTGAAGTTTGAGTGAAAAGAAAATAAGTAATGCACGAAATAAAACGGGGTTGATTTGAATGATGGGAAATCTGTCAGCTTAATTGATTTTGAAAAAGAGCCATCAGATCAACAGGGGTAGATGGGAGTGTTAGATAAGGAAAATTAGAAACCCCAAATTCATTGCATACAAGAAAATACCTCTCTCACGGATTTGTATATAAGAAAGGAAAGAAAGAAAATACAATTGCATCCTTGGCATTAATTGGCAACAATGTATTATACTTCTCCCATATTTACCATCACCAGTATATTATATGTTGCTCACCTTGCAATAAATATTTATTAATCCATACAAACTGTTGACCTCTATCGGATAGCTAAGAGAGAACAAAAAATAAGAGAAATAAAAAAAATGCCCAAATCATTACATACCTGCACCAATCGGTGAAACATGCCGCAAATCTCTGCCGAAATCTCTCGTGCACAGTCAACCATACCCTGGAAACGGCGGGTCTTATCCTGTGCACACCTTGCCATGACCGATCTCTCCTTCGCGTCAATAAAATGAGGAGGAAGTGAAGCTTTCGGAACTCTTCCACACATGAGCCCTTCTCCCATTCGCCTCCCACTCATGATCTTCCTCACAACCGCAAGCCAAAGACTTTGCCTTAATTAGCTCCCACAGTCTGCTCCGATCGGAAGCTCCATACGACCCAAAGCTTCTTCCATCTCCTGGCGTGCCGAGCCAGCAGACCACCCATACACACTTTTCTCTAGCGTGGTGGGAAGGGAACCCGGCGCGACACCTACGACGAGGTAAATGAGCGACCCCTCGGTTCCAAATCATGCTCTCGGCGTTCGTGGCGCACCGGCAAACCTCCTATACATGCTTTTCTCTAGCGTGGTGGGATGGGAACCCGGTGCGACGCCTACGACGAGACCGGGATATTCATAAGTACCCGCTCGCAGGAAAACAACTGCTTTTCTTTTGCAACAGGTACCAAAGACCCATACACGCCTTTCTCTGGCATGGTGGGGACAAAGACGTTATACGGCCACGGTGTCCTTGTAAGAGGACACCTACCGTACACGCTTTTCTCTAGCGTAGCGGAAGGCCCGGTTTTCCGTAGTTTTCCCCTAAACTGGAGAGGCGCCGGGAGGCTGCCGAAATTTCGGGTGAAATATTACTACACTCGGACCTGATTTGAACTCAAAAAGAACAAGAACCTGGACTCAAATGAACATGAAATGTGGACTTGTGGACCTTTGAACTTTATTTGAACACAAATAGAGGACTTGTGGACCTAAATCAGAACAAAACTCAAATGATTTCTAAAGTTCAAATTCAAATGAAATAAAATCAAACTGGAATCAAACTGGAATCAATACAAATATGAACTTGAACTTGTACTCTGGACTTGCACATTAATGACTTAAGCAATTCAAACTCAAACGGGTACTTGAGTTGGACTACAAGGGACATAGAAAAGAGCTTGCACATTGAGCTCATGAACTTATTTTGAACTGGACTTGGAAGGGTTCAGACTTGAGTCCGATTTGAACATCCTTGGCCCCTCACATTCGACACCAATCAAACTACAACACCTCTTATGGATGTATTCAGTGTAGCGCACAATGAATTCAAATGCCCACTAATGTCAGCAGTCATCCGACCGAAGGCAAATATATAGAGCTCGTATAAGCAGAAGGTGATTGATTGGCACATTAAGTGCAAATACCTACGATCCTTTGTACAAGTGTCGCCTACGACAATGGTGATTAAAGTCTTCAAGTACGCCGGGTACAAAAGCAACTCAATGTACGAAAAAGGACGCCTCCTAGCAGAATGGAAGATATGTTTGAATAAATTAGAACTAAACTTTCTGGTGTTTTCAAAGTATTTTCTTAGTTCTATACTTAAGAAAAAAGCAGTTCTGGAGTCCACAAACACCGAAAATAACAAGTCCACTACACTGATGATCTCAAAAGGAGTTCTTTCCAAATCAGCGGTCATTGACTTCAAAGTCCTGAAAGAACCATCCCCGGTGAATGAAAAAAGGGAGGGCTACAATCAAGATAATGGGATGCCTCACGTCATCAGATCACCACCACCGGATCTGCAAAACTTATGCAAGCAAAAGAAGGCATTTACAATCTACAACGACCGCCACCGGATCTGCAACACTTATGCAAGCAGACAGAAGGCGTCTACAATCTACAACGCAACGTCACCGAATCTACAACACTTATGCAAGCAGACAGAAGGCGTCTACAATCTACAATAATACGCCACCGGATCTGCAACACTTATACAAGCGGACAGAATGCGTCTACAAATACTTTCAAAATACCCCTGCACGTACACCGTAGCTTGTATACACATAGGTACACAAAAGGGGTATGTTAAATCAATGAAATTCCAAAACACCTGCATGGGCTCCGGCGAGCGTGATATTGGTACACACGTGACGTCTAGGGAAGTTGTGCAGGTCAATAAGTGAATTCAAGCTCGAACCCGATCCTCCTATGCGGATCAATAGGAGTCGACAGGGTTCGAACCTTCAAACATATACACAGTCGTGGGAACCGATGTATTTATTTTAATACATTCATATTAGGCCGTCAAGGCCTATAATCAAGAGAATTCACTAAGAAAATGCACAAAATCTATGAAACCCGATCCTCATATTTCAATCAATAGGAGTCGATAGGGTTCGAACCTTCAAACAAAATACACGGTTGTGACGACCGATGTATTTGTTTAAATACATTCATATTTATAAAGAAAGAGCACAAAGCCTACAAAACCCGATCCCCTATCAACAAGGTGATAGGGTCGACGACAAGGTTCAAGCTTTAAATGGAAGTGACCCCAAACATCTCGATGCTGGCCGTGTTGAATGCAAATCTCAACCGGAGGGGTCCATTCCAAACATTTCAAATCCCTTTCAAACTCCACACAAATAACCCATAAATCCAAAATTCCCAAAAATCATCCATAATCCAGAAATCCAAAATATTTAAAGTTGAAATCAAACTATGAATAACTTAAAGCAAAAATCATCCACTCTCAGCAACAGTTTGCCGAGGTGGACAAATCTGAAATTACTTTAGCTCACAAAGAGCCAAATGCCTAGTCGAAAATATCACTATGACTCATTCTCAAACAATCTCCTACCAATAAGGACGTGGTACGTGTCCTCTGACCGGCGGTTTTGCCGCCAAATGGCACCGCAGGAAAAACGATTACGACCCGGGACCCTCTGAACCGAGTGGTTTTGCCGCCAAATGGCACCACGAAATACCGGTTATGGCCAAAGCCAATATGCTCCTTAATGGCATCAAATCCTTAAGATATAAATCAATAGGATATAATTGATAGGGCACAAAGCCCTCTGATAGCTAAGGTGGATTCAAAATTGCCCCCTTAGGTAAATATTCACCCCAGGACTACAAGTTCCCCTTGGACGAAGCAACCCATGGCTGCCGACAAGGATCCTTTTGTCAGGTTGGGTCAACTACCTCCTCTGACTAAGTAGACCATAGACCATGATACCTCGGGACGACGGAATCATGGGATCTTGATCGGGTCTATCATCCATTCCCCCACCATCCGCTTTAAGTGAAAGATGGTGAAATTTCCAATTTTAAATATCAAACTTCTCGAATCTACCAACCCAAATCCAACATTTCCAATGCCCATTGCTGCTACTATATGTCAGAAACACGTATTTCTACGTATTTGTAGACGACTAGCCTTAATCAAAAGTTCTCTCTCATGATCGAGAGGTGTAATTAACTATAGAGGCTAGCGCCTATAGGAAACCAAAACTCATATCATAAAGTCCTCGCAAAATGAGGGCGAAATCTCTGGGTAGTGTCTTATCTACAAACCAATCTGCCGTCCAAAATTTACCTCGGAACTTATCAGTTAAAACTCCCTCGACGAATAAAAAAGAAAAGTGAGGGGGGAGGCCGGCGCCGAATTTTCGGAGCCCACACAAACCACTAAATAACACAACTATAGGATAAACTTGTTTACTAATCATTGTGTATTTAAGATCTCCTTGTAAAAAGGAGATTGAGGAATTAAGATAAAATGGATTTTGGGCTATATCTTCTTGAATATAAAAACCACTTATCATATTCATTCATCTCCACTCTTAATAAAAAAAACAATTTGGGAACATTCTTATAGGTTAGACCTACAATGAATCTTTCATTCTCTATTTATGAATGTTAACATTAAAGATTTTCATTGTGAGACTTATGAATATTTTCATTATGAGACTTGTGAAATTGCAAAACATTATGCTTCTTTTTCTAAAAAAGACCCTAGATCCTCTACACATTTTACGTAAACTCACTATGATATTTGAAGACCTTCCCGCAACATTTCTAGAGCTATAAATTTATCACTTTTATTGATGATTGCATTTAGAAGACATGATATATCTTATTAAACAAAAATCAAATGTCAGATTTATTCTCCCTAATTTTTTTGTTCTAATAAAAAATCAATTTAAAGTTAACATCGAGATATTTCACATAAATAATAGTTTTGATTATTTTAATTCTTTCTTCAATAAAAAAATGTATCATTAACTAATGCACCAATTTGAGACACTAGAAAATACAGCAAACCTTATTTAAGGCACTAGAAAATCTGAATTGAAAGAATTCCATGATAGAAATGAATACCTTGAAAGAAAAACATCAGTTCAAATATTATTGAGCGAACAAAAATGGAAAAAAATTATAGGATAAAAATGAATCTTTTCATAAAAATACAAAGTGGATAGAAACCTAAATCGATACATAGAAAAATTAGTTGGCAAAAATATACTCAATCCAATGAAATATTTATCTTACTGCAAAAATAAACATAATTAATATTTTAATTTATCTTGTTGCTAACCTTGATGGTCAATACAATAATTAGTTGTGAAGAATACCTTCATATATTGAGATGTTGAAGAGCTTTATATTAATCCTCCAACAGTATTCGATAGTTAATTTACAAAAAAATAAGGCGTGCAAATTGAAAAAAGTGTTTTATAACCTTAAACAATCCTTGAGAGCATGATTTGGAACATTTACAAAAATGATATATGAAATGTGCTATAAACAAAGTCAAGAAGACCATACCCTCTTCTCAAAACACTCCACTAAATAAATTTTTTTATTCTCATCATATTTGTTGATGATAGTGAAAGAAATGAATCAACTAGAAAATTTTATTGAATATTTTGAAATCAAAAAACAAGACAAACTAAAATACTTCCTGGGTAAATACTTCCTGGCTATAGAAATTGCTCAATCATAACAAATAATCTTTATCTCTCAACAAAAAATTTAATATGGACCTATTAAGAGAAACAAAGATGGATTGTCAGCCATATGAAACACCACCTAAACAAGGTCAAAATATATATAGATGAAGAAGGAACATAAGTTGACCGCGGTGTTGGACAAGATCAAAGATTAATTGGGAAAATTATCCATTAGACATGTGCCTTAACATTACTTTTGTAGTAAGTATCACAAAGTAATTTCATGTACAAATCCAAAGAATCTAACATTCATGCTGCTTACATAGTCCTCACATACCTTATATCAATTTGAGGAAAAATCTATTAAAAAATATGATATTCTACAACTTTGAAGATTATATTGATGCTAAGTATGTCGGGTCACAAGTGAATAAGATGTCCATTTCAAGATGCTACACACTTCTGCAACAAATCTTATAACATGAAGAAGAAAAAGAAACGATGCGCCGTCTCAAAAACCAGCACTAAATGTATAAATCTGAATCCATAGCAATTGCTTTTGCAAACTCCTTGGAAGAGCATATGAAGATAAATTGTGACAATAAATCAATTACCATTATTGCTCGTTATCTTGTACAACATGATCGATCTAAACTTGTGAAAGTGGATAAGCTTTCGTTAAAAAAATTGAAATTAGATTGATTAGCACTTCATTTGTCCTAAAAAGAAGACAACTTGTTGACATATTCACCAAAAAACTCAGTAACCCCACATTCAATAATATAATAAGAAACCATAGAACGGTAGATCTCTACCATCTAGTTAGAGGAGGGTTAAAGAGCCTTCGGATGAAGAGAAGTCGGTGTGAGAGCAAGATCATGACTTTTCTCATGGTTTGAAGAAATGGAATAGATCCCATCACGGCACGGACAGGAGAGCAAAGTTGAATTGTTCAACTGATCCTTGATTTGAAAACCGGATGCATTAAAAAGAATTGAAACATTATTGTCTTGAGCTAAATTGGACTCTGAAAAAAGATTAAAAGATAGTTGAAGTAGATGAAAAAGAATGCGTAAATAGAGCTTACACAAAGGAGTTGGAAGAAGTCCTGGCCCGGAGTGAGCTATGGGAAGATGACGGCCATCTCCAACTGTGACCGAGTGGTTACCTTGATAGTCTGAAGGCTAAAAAATATTTTCTATGTTGTTGGTAAGGTGGGATGATGCACAGGTGTCCAAGATCCAGTTTACGTTGGACTGAATTGAGGGGGTTGTATATTCAGTCGGTGCCAGCAAGAGTGGGCTGGATGCCCTCTGTTGCCGCAAATCTGACATAGTATGGCAGCAGTTGAAAGATCAGTCGGTGGTCTCGAAGAGGAAGAGCGATTGTGTCTTCCAATAATTGAGTTGTAAGAAGAGCGTCCACGACCACGTCCTCTACCAAGATATGAGTAAAGAGTCATATTCGAATATGGAGTCGCAGCTTCCTTGGCAGATTCAGTGGAAATATTTATTTCCTCACTTAGCATAAGTGAGTATAAGTCTTCCAAGTCGATCAAAGATAGATTAGTGCGAATCGACTTCTTAAAAACTAGATACGATGGTGGAAAGCCATTTAAGGTGAAAAGAAGTAAGTCTTCTGGATATATGATTGCTTCCGCAGCACCTACGTCATCAACTAGTTTCTTGATGACAATGGAGTATTGAAGCATCGTAGATTCCCCCATTGAGACGTTATGCAGCTCATTTTTGAGCTGAATAACTCTTGAACAATTTGTTGCCTGCAAACGACGTTCAAAGGTCATCCAAATGTCGGTGCAGGAGTCAAGATGAAGAACGTACCGAAGAATGGACGGAGAGAGAGAGTTGAGCACAGTGCCACAGCCAGGTTTTGATCGACGAACGTCCAATGGGTGAAGCGTATGTTGGGCGTTGATATACCGTCGGGTTACTCGTTATGACGGGGAGGAAGAACTATCGAATGATCCAATAATGATGCGAAGTTGTTTGCTCTAAACATTTTCAGAATCTGAGATTTCCATGAGGGATAATTATTGCCGGTGAGGGTAATAGGAACAATGTTCTTGATGTTAGAGATCAAAAATTTTAAAAACGAAGGGATGGCTATGTTGTCTTGAGCGTCTTCTCCAATGTGAGAGGAAGGGGAATAATCCATTGATTTTAGAAGAGACTTTAGACCGAAAAAGGGAGGGGTTGTGAGCCGTAATGAGGCTCTGATACCATGTCAGAGAGCTCACGACAGAGACAAGAAACTGAAACAAGAAATCTATATTTCATTACTGTCATATGTACGGTACATCCCTATTTATAGGAGATAGAGAGTTATTGAACTTAATTGATGAATTACAAAGTGTATGGCTAAGATGAGAGGTAGGCCGTTATGAGTTACATGAACTATAATACAACTGTCATTGTCTTATTTGCATTTAGGAGAATGAGAGAAATAGAAAATGAGGATAGAAAGATGGGGGAATTGGTATAAGCAAGAAATCAAATCAACAGAAAAAATATGTTATAAAGATTTATTTGAAAAAACAATAATGCGACCACAATAACAAGTAAAATGATGTAATCTTATTTGATCATTTTTAGAATTAGTCTTCACACTATTAACTCGTCACTTTTTTTCCATTTTTAACAGTGAAATTGATGAGAATAGAGCAATTTGCATATTTGTTGATAAAAGAGAATACAAAATAAAACGGTTCTCATTTTCTTCCAGCAAACGGCAAATTGCAACAAAAATTGAAAAGATCTTAGTAATTAGCTACCAGCACTTCAGCTGATGATCCATTCTCAAATTTCTTAATGATCAGCTTGGCCTTCAGGGTATTAATCAAAACTGATTCTTCCTTCATAATCTCTCCTCTCAGCAGTCCAAGAGCAACCTCATTCTCCACCATTTGCTAAATAACTCTCTTTACAGACCTTGCTCCAAAGTTAGGGTCAAATCCTAAGGTACCCAGCAGCTCAACTGCTTCTTTACTGTACTGCAGATCAATTTTCTTCTGCTTTAACATTTCTTTCACACGATTTAACTGCAATGACAATTTTTTAGTAAGATCATTGAAGAAAAGTGAGTTTAAGGGAGTACAACAACAACAACTTTTTTTCAATGATCTTACTAAAAAATTGCCATTGCAGCTAAATCGTGTGAAAGAAATGCTAAAGCAGAAGAAAATTGATCTGCAGTATAGTAAAGAAGTTGTTGAGCTGCTGGGTACCTTAGGCTTTGACCCTAACTTTAGAGCAAGGCCTGTAAAGGGAGTTATTCAACAAATGGTGGAGAATGAGGTTGCTCTTGCACTGCTGAGGGAAGAGATTATGAAAGAAGAATCAGTTCTGATTGATGCCCTGAAGGCCAAGCTGATTATCAGGAAATTGGAGAATGGATCATCAGCTGAAGTGCTGGTAGCGAATCACTAAGATCTTTTTAATTTTTGTTACAGTTTGTCGTTTGCTGGAAGAAAATGAGAACCGTTTTGTTTTGTATTCTATTTTCTCCACAAATATGAAAACTGCTTAATTCTCATCAAGATCCCTGTTAAAAATGGAAGAAATGAGACAAGTTAATAGTGTGAAGACTAATTCTAAAGATGATCAAGTAAGATTACATCATTTTACTTGCTATTGTGGTATGCATTTTAGTTCTTTCAAATAAATCTTTAGAACATATTTTTTCTGGTGATTTGATTTCTTGCTTATACCAATTCCCCATCTTTCTATCCTCATTTCCTATTTCTCTCCTCCTCCTAAATGCAAATAAGACAACGACAGTTGTACTATAGCTCATGGAGCATACTTCTCAAACAAACTCATAACGACCTACTCTTATCTTAGCCATACACTTTGTAATTCATCCGTTAAGTTCAAGAACTCTCTATCTCCTATAAATAGGGATGTATCGTACATATGACAGTAATGAAATATAAATTTCCTGTTTCAATTTATTGTCTCTATCGTGAGCTCTCTGACATGGTATCAGAGCCTCATTACGGCTCACAGCCCCTCCCTTTTTCGATCTAAAGTCTCTTCTAAAACAATTGGATTCTTTCCCTTCCTCTCACAATGGAGAAGACACTGAAGTTAACATAGCCATCCCTCCGTCTTTAAAATGTTTGATCTCTAACATCAAGAACATTGTTCATGTTACCCTCACTGGTGATAATTATCCCTCATGGAAATCTCAGATTCTGAAGTTGTTTAGAGGAAACAACTTCGCATCGTTCTTGGATCCTTCGATTGTTGTTCCTCCCCGTCTTAATGAGTAGTGCGACGGTATATCAAAGTCAAACAGACGCTTCACCCAATGGACGCTCGTCGATCAAAACCTGGTTGTGGCACTGTGCTCAACTCTCTCTCCATCCATTCTCCCGTACGTTCTTCATCTTGACTGCTGCACCGACATTTGGACGACCCTTGAACGTCGACTGCATGCAAAAAATCGTTCAAGAGTTATTCAGCTCAAAAATAAGTTGCATAACATCTCAATGGGGGAATCTACGATGCATCAATATCCCATCGTCATCAAGAAGCTAGTTGATGACATAGATGTTGTGGAAGCAATCATAGATCCAGAAGACATACTTCCTTACACCTTAAATGGCTTACCACCATCGTATCAAGTGTTTAATACGTCGATTCGCACTAATATATCTTTGATCGGCATGGAAGACTTATACTCACTTCTGCTAAGTGAGGAAATAAACATTTCCACTGAATCTGCCAAGGAAGCTGCGATTCCATATTCGAATATGGCACTTTACTCATATCGTGGCAGAGGACGTGGTCGTGAACGCTCTTCTTACAACTCAAATCGTGGAAGACACAATCGCTCTTCTTCTTCGAGACCACTGACTGATCCTTCAACTGCTACCATACTATGTCGGATTTGCGGCAAAAGAGGGCATACAGCCCATTCTTACTGGCACCGACTGAATATACAGCCCCCTTAATTCAGTCCAACGCAAATTGGATCTTGGACACCGGTGCATTATCCCACCTTACCAACAACATAGAAAATGTTTTTCAGCCTTCAGACTATCAAGGTAATGTATCAGTCACCGTTGGAGATGGTCGTCATCTTCCCATAGCTCACTCCGGGCCAGGACTTCTTCCAACTCCTTTGTAAGATCAATTTACGCAATCTTTTTCATCTACCTCAACTATCTTTTAATCTTCTTTCAGAGTCTAATTTAGCTCAAGACAATAATGTTTCAATTCTTTTTAATGCATCCAATTTTCAAATCAAGGATCGGTTGAACAATTCAACTTTGCTCTCCGGTCCGTGCCGTGATGGGATCTATTCCATTTCTTCAAACCAAAATCGACCTCCGCCACTGATCTTGTGATCAACGGTAAGTATTTCGTCGTTCCGCGGTCTCCTCCGAATCGCGAAAATGACCACGCGGTTCTGTTGTCCACGCGACGTGATCTGGCCCGTTCCTTCCAAAAACATGAGATCCGACGTCCTCCACATATGCTGACCCATTTAAGTGAGGCAATCATGGCGCAATAATTGCGCGCCGCCTCCGAGGACCGCGGATCCAATGCGGTGCTGCCAAGTGTCGGCCCGCCGATTTTTTATGGTATTTATTTATCATAAACTTTTTTTAAATCTTATTTAACTTCTAAAAATCACCAAAAAAAATCATTTTATAAACGGTCTTCGCGTATAATACATTGAACTTCTCGTATTTTCATTCTCTATATTTTAAATTTATTTTCATATAAAAATATTATGTATATTTTAAAATATTAATAAGATAGTAAAAAGTATTTTCTTTTATTTATTATTATAATTATTATCATTACGCCAAGAACACCAAAAAAAATCAAATTATTTGAACTGAAATCACAAGGGGAAAAATATCAAGGTCACCTGCACCAACAACTGTGTGAATCTCATCGATGAATAATATAATTTGTGCATTAGAAGACGTAACTTCTTTCAGAACAGCCTTTAATCTTTCTTCAAAATCCCCACAAGTGTCGCCTACGACAATGTTGATTTAAAGTCTTCAAGTACGCCGTACAAAAGCAACTCATATGTACGAAAAAGGACGCCTCCAGCAGAATGCGAAGATATGTTTGAATAAATTAGAACTAAAACTTCTGAGTGTTTTCAAAGTATTTTCTTAGTTCTTATACTTAAGAAAAACAGTTCTGGAGTCCACAAACACCGAAAATAACAAGTCCACACACTGTGATCTCAAAAAGAGTTCTTTCCAAAATCAGCGGTCATTGACTTCCAAAGTCCTGAAAGAAACCATCCCCGGGAATTGAAAAAAGGGAGGGCTTACAATCAAGATTAATGGGATGCCTCACGTCATCAGATCACCACCACCGGATCTGCAAAACTATGCAAGCAAAAGAGGCATTTACAATCTACAACGACCGCCCACCGGATCTGCAAACACTTATGCAAGCAGACAGAAGGCGTCTTACAATCTACAACGCAACGTCACCGAACTCTAACCAACAACTTATGCATAGCAGACAGAAGGCGTCTACAATCTACAATAATTACGCCACCGGATTCTGCCAACACTGTATACAAAGCGAGACAGAATGCGTCTACAAATACTTTCCAAAATACCCCTGCACGTACACCGTACTGTATACACATAGTACACAAAAGGGGTATGTTAAATCAAATGAAAATTCCAAAAACAACCTGCATTTGGGCGTCCGGCGAGCGTGATATTGGTACACACGTGACGTCTAGGGAAGTTGTGCAGGTCAATAAGTGAATTCAAGCTCGAACCCAGTCCTCCATATGCGGATAATAGGAGTCGAACAGGGTTCGAACCTTCAAACATTATACACAGTCGGTGGGAACCGAGTATTTATTTTAAACATTCATATTAGGCCGTCAAGGCCTATTAATCAAGAGAATTCACTAAGAAAAATGCACAAAATCTTGAAAACCCGATCCTCATATTTCAATCCAATATGAGTCGATAGGGTTCGAACCTTCAAACAAAATACACGGTTGTGACACCGATGTATTTGTTAAATACCCATCAATTTATAAAAGAAAAGAGCACAAACCTTACAAAACCCGATCCCCTATCAACAGGTGATAGGGTCGCACGACAAGTTCAAGCTTTAAATGGAAGTGACCCCAAACACTCGATGCGGCCGTGTTGAATGCAAAATCTCAACCGGAGGGTCCATTCCAAACATTCAAATCCCTTTCAAAACTCCACACAAATAACCCATAAATCCAAAATTCCAAAATCATCCATAATCCAGAAATCCAAAATATTTAAAGTTGAAATCAAACTATGAGAATAACTTTTTAAAGCAAAAAATTCATCACTCTCACAACAGTTTGCCGAGGTGGACAACTGAAATTAACTTTAGCTCACAAAAGATCCAAATGCCTAGTCGAAAATATCACTATGACTCATTCTCAAACAATCTCCCTACCAATTAAGACTGTGCGTACGTGTCTCTGACCGCGGGTTTGCCGCTCCAAATGGCCACCGCAGGGAAAAAACGCATTACGACCCGGGACCCCTGAACCGAAGTGGTTTTTTGCGCCAAATGGCACCACGAAATACGGTTATGGCCCAAAGCCAATGTGCCCTTTAATGCATCAAATCCTTAAAGATATAAATCAATAGGATATAATTGATAGGGCACAAAAGCCCTCTGATAGCTAAGGTTGGATTTCAAATTTGCCCCCTTAGGTAAATTATTCACCCCAGGACTACAGTTTCCCCTGGACGAAGCAACCCATGGCTGCCGACAGAGGATCCTTTTGTCAGGTTTGGGGTCGAACTACCTCCTCTGACTAAGTAGACCATAGACTCATATGAACCTCAGGACGACGGGAATCATGGGATCTTTGGAATCGGTCTATCATCCATTTCCCCCCACCATCCGCTTTAAGCTGAAATGATGGTGAAATTCCAATTTTATAAATATCAAACTTCTCCGAATCTACCAACCCAAATCCAACATTTCCAATGCCCAATTGCTGCTACTATATGTTCAGAAACACAGTATTTCTTTACTTTTGTAAGACGACTAGCCTTTATGAAAGTTCTCTCTCGATGATCGAGAGGTGTAATTAACTATAGAGGCTTGCGCCTATAGAAACATAACTCATATCATAAAGTTCCTCGCAAAATAGAGGGCGAAATCTCTGGGAGTGTCTTATCTACAAACCAAATCTGCCGTCCAAAAATTACCTCGCAACTTATCAGTTAAAACATCCCTCGACGAATAAAAAAAAGAAAAGGTAGAGGGGGGAGGCCGGCGCCGAATTTTCGGAGCCCACACACAAAACCACTAAATAACACAACTATAGGGATAAACTTTGTTTTACTAATCATTGTGTATTTAAGATCTCCTTGTAAAAAGGAGATTTGAAGAATTTAAAGATAAAATGGATTTTTGGGCTATACTTTTGAATATTAAAAACGCACTTATCATATTCATATCATTCTCCACTCTTAATAAAAAAACAATTTGGGAACATTCTTTATAGGTTAGACCTTACAATGAATCTTTCATCTCTATTTATGAATTGTTAACATTAAAGATTTTCATTGTGAACTTTATGAATATTTTTCTTATGAGCACTTGCTAGAAATTTGCAAAAACATTTATGCTTCTTTTTCTAAAAAAGACCTCATGATCCTCTTACACATTTTAACGTAAAACTTCACTAGATATTGAGGACCTTCCCGCAAACATTTTCTAGAGCCTATAAATTTATCACTTTATTGATTGATTGCATTAGGAAGACATGATATATCTTATTAAACAAAAATCAAATGTCAGATTTATTCTCCCTAATTTTTTTTTCTCTAATAAAAAATCAATATTAAAGTTAACATCGAGATATTCACATAAAATAATAGTTTGGATTATTTTTAATTCTTTCTTCAATAAAAAAATGTAATCATTAACTAATGCAACCAATTTGAGACACTAGAAAAACAGCAACCTTATTTAAGCACTAGAAAATCTGAATTGAAAGAATTCATGATAAGGAAATGAATACCTTGAAAGGAAAAACATCAGTTTCCAAATATTATTGAGCGAAACAAAAATGGAAAAAAATTAAGGATTAAAAAATGAATCTTTCATAAAAATACAAAGTGGAATAGAAACCTAAATCGATACATAGAAAAAATTAGTTGGCAAAAAATATACTCAATCCAATGAAATATTTATTCTTACTGCAAAAATAAACATAATTAATATTTTAATTTATCTGTGTTGCTAACCTTGATGGTCAATACAATAATTAGTTGTGAAGAATACCTTCATATATTGAGATGTTGAAGAGCTTTATATTAATCCTCCAACAGTATTCGATAGTTAATTTACAAAAAAATAAGGCGTGCAAATTGAAAAAAGTGTTTTATACCTTAAAACAATCCTTGAGAGCATGATTGGAACATTTTACAAAAATGATATATGAAATGTGCTATAAACAAAGTCAAGAAGACCATACCCTCTTCTCAAAACACTCACTAAATAAATTTTTTTATTCTCATCATATTTGTGTGATGAATAGTGAAAGAAATGAATCAACTAGAAAATTTTACTTGAATATTTTGAAATCAAAAAAACAAGACAAACTAAAATACTTCCTGGTTAAATACTTCCTGGCTATAGAAATTGCTCAATCATAACAAATAATCTTTATCTCTCAACAAAAAAAATTTAATATGACCTATTAGAGAAACAAAGATGGATTGTCACCATATGAAAACACCACCTAAACAAGGTCAAAATATATATAGATGAAGAAGGAACATAAGTTGACCCGTGTTGGACAAGATCAAAGATTAATTGGGAAAATTATCCATTAGACATGTGCCTTAACATTACTTTTGTAGTAAGTATCACAAAGTAATTTCAGTACAAATCCAAAGAAATCTAACATTCATGCTGCTTACATAGTCCTCACATACCTTATATCAATTTGAGAAAAATCTATTAAAAAAATATGATATTCTACCAACTTTGAAGATTTATTTGATGCTAAGTATGTCGGGTCACAAGTGAAAAGATGTCCATTTCAAGATGCTACACACTTCTGCAACAAATCTTATAAACATGAAGAAGAAAAGAAACGATGCGCGTCTCAAAAAACCAGCACTAAATGTATAAATCTGAATCCATAGCAATTTGCTTTTGCAAACTCCTTGGAAGAGCATATGAAGATAAACTTTGTGGACAATAAATCAATTACCATTATTGCTCGATTATCTTGTACAACATGATCGATCTAAAACTTGTGAAAGTGGATAAGCTTTTCGTTAAAAAAATTGAAATTAGATGATTTTAGCACTTCATTGTCCTAACAAGAAGACAACTTGTTGACATATTCACCAAAAAAACTCAGTACCCCACAAAATTCAATAATAATAATAAGAAACCATAGAAACGGAGATCTCTACCATCTAGTTAGAGGAGGGTTAAAAGAGCCTTCGGATGAAAGAAAGTAGGTAGTGAGAAGCAAGATCATGACTTTTCTCATGTTTGAAGAAATGGAATAGATCCCATCACGGCACGGACCGGAGAGCAAAGTTGAATTTTTCAACCGATCCTTGATTTGAAACGGATGCATTAAAAGAATTGAAACATTATTGTCTTGAGCTAAATTGGACTCTGAAAAAAAGATTAAAAGATAGTTGAAGTAGATGAAAAAGAATGCGTAAATAGAGCTTACACAAAGGAGTTGGAAGAAGTCCTGGCCCGGAGTGAGCTATGGAAGATGACGGCCATCTCCAACTGTGACTGATCGGTTACCTTGATAGTCTGAAGGCTGAAAAAATATTTTCTATGTTGTTGGTAAGGTGGATATGCACGGTGTCCAAGATCCAGTCTTCGTTGGACTGAATTGAGGGGTTGTATATTCAGTCGGTGCCAGCAAGAGTGGGCTGGATGCCCTCTTTGCCGCAAATCGACATAGTATGGAGCAGTTGAAAGATCAGTCGGTGTCTCGAAGAGGAAGAGCGATTGTGTCTTCCAATATTGAGTTGTAAGAAGAGCGTCACGACCACGTCCTCTCCACAATATGAGTAAAAGTCATATTCGAATATGGAGTCGCAGCTTCCTTGGCAGATTCAGTGGAAATTTTATTTCCTCACTTAGCAAAGTGAGTATAAGTCTTCCAAGTCGATCAAAGATAGTTAGTGCGAATCGACTTCTTAAAAAAACTGATACGATGTGGAAGCCATTTAAGGTGAAAGAAGTAGTCTTCTGGATTATGATTGCTTCCGCAGCACCTACGTCATCAACTAGCTTTCTTGATGACGATGGAGTATTGAAGCATCGTAGATTCCCCCATTGTAGACGTTATGCAGCTCATTTTTGACTGAATAACTCTTGAACATTTGTTGCCTGCACGACGTCAAGGTCTCCAAATGTCGGTGCAGGAGTCAAGATGAAGAAGTACGAAGAATGGAGGAGAGAGAGTTGAGCACAGTGCCACAACCAGGTTTGAATCGACGACGTCCAATGGTGAAGCGTTTTGGCTGATATACCGTCGCGTACTCATGTAAGACGGGGAGAAGAAACTATCGAAAGATCCAAAGATGATGCGAAGTTGTTTGCTCTAAACATTCAGAATCTGAGATTTCCATGAGGATAATTATTGCCGTGAGGGTAAAGAACAATGTTTTGATGTTAGAGATCAAAAATTTTAAAAACGAGAGGATGGCTATGTTGTCTTACGTCTTCTCCAATGTGAGAGGAAGGGAAAATCCATTGGATTTTAGAAGAGACTTTAGACCGAAAAAAGGGAGCGGTTGTGAGCCGTAATGAGGCTCTGATACATGTCAGAGAGCTCACGACAGAGACAAGAAACTGAAAACAAGAAATCTATATTTCATTACTGTCATATGTACGGTACATCCCTATTATAGGAGATAGAAGTTATTGAACTTAATGATGAATTACAAAGTGTATGGCTAAGATAGAGGTAGGCCGTTATGAGTTACATGAACTATAATACAACTGTCATTGTCTTATTTGCATTTAGGAGAAGAGAGAAATAGAAATGAGGATAGAAAGATGGGAATTGGTATAAGCAAGAATCAAAATCAAAGAAAAAAATATGTATAAAGATTTATTTGAAAAACAATAATGCGACCACAATAACAAGTAAAATGATGGTAATCTTACTTGATCATTTTTTAGAATTAGTCTTCACACTATTAAACTCGTCACTTTTTTTTCCATTTTTAACAGTGAAATTGATGAGAATAGAGCATTTGCATATTTGTTGATAAAAGAGAATACAAAAAAAACGGTTCTCATTTTCTTCCAGCAAACGGCAAATGCAACAAAAATTGAAAAGATCTTAGTAATTAGCTACCAGCACTTCAGCTGATGATCCATTCTCAAATTTCTTAATGATCAGCTTGGCTTCAGGGTATTAATCAAAAACTGATTCTTCCTTCATAATCTCTCCTCTCAGCAGTCCAAGAGCAAACCTCATTCTCCACCATTTGCTAAATAACTCTCTTTACAGACCTTGCTCCAAAGTTAGGGTCAAATCCTAAGGTACCCAGCAGCTCAACTGCTTCTTACTGTACTTGCAGATCAATTTTTCTTCTGCTTTAACATTTCTTTCACACGATTTAACTGCAATGACAATTTTTTAGTAAGATCATTGAAGAAAAGTAGTTAAGGGAGTACAACAACAATCAACTTTTTTTCAATGATCTTAACTAAAAAATTTCCATTGCAGCTTAAATCGTGTGAAGAAATGCTCATAAAGCAGAAGAAAATGATCTGCAGTATAGTAAAGAAAAGTTGTTGAGCTGCTGGGTACCTTAGCTTTGACCCCTAACTTTAGAGCAAGGCCTGTAAAGGAGTTTATTCAACAAATGTGAGAATGAGGTTGCTCTGCACTGCTGAGGAAGAGATTATGAAAGAAGAATCAGTTCTGATTGATGCCCTTGAAGGCAAGCTGATTATCAGGAAAATTGGAGAATGGATCATCAGCTGAAGTGCTGGTAGCGAATCACTAAGATCTTTTAATTTTTGTTTTACAGTTTGTCGTTTGCTGGAGAAAACAGAGAACCGGTTTTGCCCATATGGGTTGTTGGAGTTAGAAAAATAATTTTCCGAAAACAATCGAATTTGCTAGATCCATCATTTGGATGGATGTACATAAATATAAAGCAGCATTAAGCTCCACAATCCTCTGAAAAATCTCCAAAAGTTATAATTTTATTCACATACAAAATGTGTGAAAATCAAATCATTAATTTCAAAAATATGTTTTCCATCTATAACCAACCAAATAATACTGTCAAGCTTAACATTAGTTAGCATTACTCATCTCTTGCGTCCCAGGCATTAAGCAAACACAAGAAGCACGAAAAGAATTCAAAAGAATCAAACCAACAGTCACTGAGTCACTGCTTTATATCTTCTCAATGAGATCACATCCATTTGTTGAAGTTGGAGTGAAAAGAAAATAAGTAATGCACGAAATAAAACGGGGTTGATTTGAATGATGGGAAATCTGTCATCTTAATTGATTTTGAAAAAGAGCCATCAGATCAACAGGGGTAGATGGGAGTGTTAGATAAGGAAAATTAGAAACCCCAAATTCATTGCATACAAGAAAAACATTCTCTCACGGATTTGTATATAAGAAAGGAAAGAAAATACAATTCCATCCTTGGCATTAAATGGCAACAATGTATTATACTTCTCCCATATTTACCATCACCAGTATATTATATGTTGCTCACCTTGCAATAAATCTTTTATTAATCCATACAAACTGTTGATCTCTACCGGATAGCTAAGAGAGAACAAAAAATAAGAGAAATAAAAAAATGCCCAAATCATTACATACCAGCACAAATCAGCGACCCATGCCGCAAATCTCTGCCGAAATCTCTCGTGCACAGTCAACCATACCCTGGAAATGGCGGGTCTTATCCTGTGCACGCCTTGCCATGACCGATCTCTCCTTCGCGTCAATAAAATGAGGAAGTGAAGCTTTCGGGGCTCTTCCACACACGAGCTCCTCTCCCATTCGCCTCCCGCTCACGATCTTCCTCACAACCGCAAGCCAAAGACTTGCCTTAGCTCCCACTGTCTACTCCGATCGGAAGCTCCATACGACCCAAAGCTTCTTCCATCTCCTGGCGTGTCGGGCCAGCAGACCACCCATATACGCTTTTCTCTAGCGTGGTGGGAAGGGAACCCGGCGCGACACCTACGACGAGGTAAATGAGCGACCCCTCGGTTCCAAATCTTGCTCTCGGCGTTCGTGGCGCACCGGCAAACCTCCTATACACGTTTTTCAATAGCGTGGTGGGATGGGAACCCGGTGCGACGCCTACGACGAGACCGGGATATTCATAAGTACCCGCTCACAGGGAAACAACTGCTTTTCTTTTGCAATAGGTACCGAAGACCCATACACGCCTTTCTCTAGCGTGGTGGGGACAAAGACGTTATACGGCCGCGGTGTCCTTGTAAGAGGATACATACCGTACACGCTTTTCACTAGCGTGGCGGAAGGCCCGGTTTTCCGTAGTTTTCCCCTAAACAGGGGAGACGCCGGGAGGCTGCCGAAATGTCGTGTGAGATATTACTACACTCGGACCTGATTTGAACTCAAAAAGAATAAGAACCTGGACTCAAATGAACATGAAATGTGGACTTGTGGACCTTTGAACTTTATTTGAACACGAATAGAGGACTTGTGGACCTAAATCAGAACAAAACTCAAATGATTTCTAAAGTTCAAATTCAAATGAAATAAAATCAAACTGGAATCAAACTCAAATCAATACAAATATGAACTTGAACTTGTACTCTAGACTTGGACATTAATAATTTAAGCAATTCGAACTCAAGCGGGTACTTGAGTTGGACTATATGGGACATAGAAATGAGCTTGCACATTGAGCTCATGAACTTAATTTGAACTGGACTTGGAAGGGTTCAGACTTGAGTCCGATTTGAACATTCTTGGCCCCTCACATTCGACACCAATCAAACTACAACACCTCTTATGGATGTATTCAGTGTAGCGCACAATAAATTCAAATGCCCACTGATGTCAGCAGTCATCCGACTGAAGGAAAATACATAGAGCTCGTACAAGCAGAAGGTGATTGATTGGCACATTAAGTGCAAATACCTACGATCCTTTGTAGGAGGCCCACTGTATATTCGACACATGTTTGTGGGCAAAATGTGAAATATTTGCAACATATCACAAACATGTATTAGCACGATGTAATAGACTCCTACGACAATACTTACAAATGCCTGTAGATTGAGATGGCAATACCGGCATTCAGTGGCAGAGGACCGTCCCCTATAAGCAAGTGCAAATACATCACTCCCACCTGAGATTAGTGAAAGATGGATGTGATGCAAGAAATGAGGGTCTCCTACGAACATTTCTAGGAGGTCGTAGTGAAAACAACAGGTCCCTGCAAATGAATACTTGTGGATAATAACAATGTGTATATCATAAGGACAACAAACATTTGTGGACACAAGTACAAGTGTCACCTATGACAATGGTGATTAAAGTCTTCAAGTACGCCGGGTACAAAGGCAACTCAATGTACGAAAAAGGACGCCACCTGACAAAATGGAAGAGATGTTTGAACAAATTAGAACTAAACTTTTTGGTGTTTTCAAAGTATTTTCTTAGTTCTATACTTAAGAAAAAAATAGTTCTGGTGTCCACAAACACCGGAAATAACAAGTTCACTACAGTGATGATCTCAAAAGGAGTTCTTTCAAGATGATGGGATGCCTCACGTCATCAGATCACCACCATCGGATCTGCAAAACTAATGCTAGCAAAAGAAGGCATCTACAATCTACAACGACCGCCACCGGATCTGCAAAACTTATGCAAGCAGACAGAAGGCATCTACAATCTACAACGACCGCCACCAGATCTGCAACACTTATGCAAGCAGACAGAGGGCGTCTACAATCTACAACGCAATGCCACCGGATCTGCAACACTTATGCAAGCAGACAGAAGGTGTCTACAATCTACAATACAACGCCACCGTATCTGAAATACTTATACAAGCGGACAAAAGGCGTCTACAAATACTTTCAAAATACCCCTGCACGTGCACCGTAGCTTGTATACACATAGGTACACAAAACGGGTATGTTAAATCAATGAAATTCCCAAACACTTGCATGGGCTCCGGCGAGCGTGTTAATGGTACACACGTGACGTCTAGGGATGTTGCGCGGGTCAATAAGTGAATTCAAGCTCGAACCCGATCCTCCTACACGGATTAATAGGAGTCGACAGGATTCGAACCTTCAAACAAATACACGGTCGTGGGAACCGATGTATTTATTTTAATACATTCATATTAGGCCGTCAAGGCCTATAATCAAAAGAATTCACTAAGAAAAGGCACCAAACCTACGAACCCGATCCTCCTATTTCAATCAATAGGAGTCGACAGGATTCGAACCTTCAAACAAAATATATGGTTGTGACGACCGGTGTATTTGTTTAAATATATTCATATTCATAAAGAAAGAGCACAAAGCCTACAAAACCCGATCCCCTATCAACAAGGTGATAGGGTCGACAAGGTTCAAGCTTTAAATGGAAGTAACCCCAAACACCTCGATGCTGACCGTGTTGAATGCAAATCTCAACCGGAGGGGTCCATTCCAAACATTTCAAATCCCTTTCAAACTCCACACAGATAACCCATAAAATCCAAAATTCCCAAAAATCATCCAGAATCCAGAAATCCAAAATATTTAAAATTGAAATCAAACCATGAATAACTTAAAGCAAAATTCATCCACTCTCAGCAACAGTTTGCCAAGATGGACAAATCTGAAATTTACTTCAGCTCACAAAGAGTCAAATGCCTAGTCGAAAATATCACTAGGATCCATCCTCAAACAATCTCCTGCCAATAAGGACATGGTACGTGTCCTCTGACCGGCGGTTTTGCCGCCAAATGGCACCGCAGGATAAACGGTTACGACCCGGGGCCCTCTGAACCGAGTGGTTTTGCTACCAAATAGCACCACAAAATACCGGTTATGGACAAAGCCAATACGCTTCTTAATGGCATCAAATCCTTAAGATATGAATCAATAGGATATTAATGATAGGGCACAAAGCCCTCTGATAGCTAAGGTGGATTCAAATTTGTCCCCTTAGGTAAATATTTACCCCAAGTCTACAAGTTCCCCTTGGACGAAGCAACCCATGGCTGCCGACAAGGATCCTTTTGTCAGGTTGGGCGACTACCTCCTCTGACTAAGTAGACCAGGGACCATGATACCTCGGGACGACGGAACCATGGGATCTTGATCGGGTCTATCATCCATTCCCCCACCTTCCGCTTTAAATGCAAGATGATGAAATTTCCAATTTAAAATATCAAACTTCTCGAATCTTTCAACCAAAATTCCCAAATCCAACATTTACAATGCCCATTGCTGCTACTATATGCCAGAAACACGTATTTCTATGTATCTGATTGACGACTAGTCTTAATCGAAAGTTCTCTCTCGTGATCAGGAGGGGTAATTAACTATAGGGGCTTGCGCCTATAGGAAACCAAAACTCAGATCATAAAGTCCTCACAAAATGAGGGCGAAATCTCTGGGTAGTGTCTTATCTACAAACCAATCTGCCGTCCAAAATTTACCTCAGAACTTATCAGTTAAAACTCCCTCGCCGAATAAAAAAGAAAAGTGAGGGGGGGAGGCCGGCGCCGAATTTTTGGAGCCCACACAAACCACTAAATAACACAACTATAGGATAAACTTGTTTACTAATCATTGTGTATTTAAGATCTCCTTGTAAAAAGGAGAATGAGGAATTAAGATAAAATGGATTTTGGGCTATATCTTCTTGAATATAAAAACCACTTATCATATTCATTCATCTCCACTCTTAATAAAAAAACAATTTGGGAACATTCTTATAGGTTAGACCAGAATGAATCTTTCATTCTCTATTTATGAATGTTAACATTAAAGATTTTCATTGTGAGACTTGTGAATATTTTCATTATGAGACTTGTGAAATTGCAAAACATTATGCTTCTTTTTCTAAGAAAGACCCTAGATCCTCTACACATTTTATGTAAACTCACTCTGATATTTGGAGACCTTCCCCCAACATTTCTAGAGCTATAAATTTAACACTTTTATTGATCATTGCATTTAGATGGCATGATATATCTTATTAAACAAAAATCAAATGTCAGATTTATTCTCCCTAATTTTATTGTTCTAATAAAAAATCAATTTAAAGTTAATTCCGAGATATTTCACATAAATAATAGTATTGATTATTTTACTTCTTTCTTCAATAAAAAAATGTATCATTAACCAATGCACCAATTTGAGACACTAGAAAATACAGCAAACCTTATTTAAGGCACTAGAAAATCTGAATTGAAAGAATTCCATGATAGAAGATATGAATACCTTGAAAGAAAAACATCAGTTCAAATATTATTGAGCGAACAAAAATGGAAAAAAATTATAGGATAAAAATGAATCTTTTCATAAAAATACAAAGTGGATAGAAACCTAGATCAATACATAGCAAAATTAGTTGGCAAAAATATACTCAATCCAATGAAATATTTATCTTGCTGCAAAAATAAACATAATTAATATTTTTATTTATTTTGTTGCTAACCTTGATGGTCAATACAATAATAAGATGTGAAGAATACCTTCATATATTGAGATGTTGAAGAGCTTTATATTAATCCTCCAACAGGATTCGATAGTTAATTTAAAAAAAAATAAGGCGTGCAAATTGAAAAAAGTGTTTTATGGCCTTAAACAATCCTTGAGAGCAAGATTTGGAACATTTACAAAAATGATATATGAAATGTGCTATAAACAAAGTCAAGAAGACCATACCCTCTTCTCAAAACACTCCACTAAATAAATTTTTTTATTCTCATCATATTTGTTGATGATAGTGAAAGAAATGAATCAACTAGAAAATTTTATTGAATATTTTGAAATCAAGAAACAAGACAAACTAAAATACTTCCTGGGTAAATACTTCCTGGCTATAGAAATTGCTCAATCATAACAAATAATCTTTATCTCTCAACAAAAAATTTAATATGGACCTATTAAGAGAAACAAAGATGGATTGTCAGCCATAAGAAACACCACCTAAACAAGGTCAAAATATATATAGATGAAGAAGGAACATAAGTTGACCGCGGTGTTGGACAAGATCAAAGATTAATTGGGAAAATTATCCATTAGACATGTGCCTTAACATTACTTTTGTAGTAAGTATCACAAAGTAATTTCATGTACAAATCCAAAGAATCTAACATTCATGCTGCTTACATAGTCCTCACATACCTTATATCAATTTGAGGAAAAATCTATTAAAAAATATGATATTCTACAACTTGAAGATTATATTGATGCTAAGTATGTCGGGTCACAAGTGAATAAGATGTCCATTTCAAGATGCTACACACTTCTGCAACAAATCTTATAACATGAAGAAGAAAAAGAAACGATGCGACGTCTCAAAAACCAGCACTAAATGTATAAATCTGAATCAAAAGCAATTGCTTTTGCAAACTCCTTGGAAGAACATATGAAGATAAATTGTGACAATAAATCAATTACCATTATTGCTCGTTATCTTATACAACATGATCGATCTAAACTTGTGAAAGTGGATAAGCTTTCGTTAAAAAAATTTGAAATTAGATTGATTAGCACTTCATTTGTCCTAACAAGAAGACAACTTGTTGACATATTCACCAAAAAACTCAGTAACCCCACATTCAATAATATAATAAGCAACCATAGAACGGTAGATCTCTACCATCTAGTTAGAGGAGGGTTAAAGAGCCTTCGGATGAAGAGAAGTCGATGTGAGAGCAAGATCATGACTTTTCTCATGGTTTGAAGAAATGGAATAGATCCCATCACGGCACGGACCGGAGAGCAAAGTTGAATTGTTCAACCGATCCTTGATTTTAAAACCGGATGCATTAAAAAGAATTGAAACATTATTGTCTTGAGCTAAATTGGACTCTGAAAAAAGATTAAAAGATAGTTGAGGTAGATGAAAAAGAATGCGTAAATAGAGCTTACACAAAGGAGTTGGAAGAAGTCCTGGCCCGGAGTGAGCTATGGGAAGATGACGGCCATCTCCAACTGTGACCGAGTCGTTACCTTGATAGTCTGAAGGCTAAAAAATATTTTCTATGTTGGTTGTAAGGTGGGATGATGCACAGGTGTCCAAGAACCAGTTTACGTTGGACTGAATTGAGGGGGTTATATATTCAGTTGGTGCCAGCAAGAGTGGGCTGGATGCCCTCTTTTGCCGCAAATCTGACATAGTATGGTAGCAGTTGAAAGATCAGTCGGTGGACTCGAAGAGGAAGAGCGATTGTGTCTTCCAAGAATTGAGTTGTAAGAAGAGCGTCCACGACCACGTCCTCTACCAAAATATGAGTAAAGAGTCATATTCGAATATGGAGTCGCAGCTTCCTTGGCAGATTCAGTGGAAATATTTATTTCCTCACTTAGCATAAGTGAGTATAAGTCTTCCAAGTCGATCAAAGATAGATTAGTGCGAATCGACTTCTTAAAAACTTGATACGATGGTGGAAAGCCATTTAAGGTGAAAAGAAGTAAGTCTTCTGGATATATGATTGCTTCCGCAGCACCTACGTCATCAACTAGTTTTTTTGATGACAATGGAGTATTGAAGCATCGTAGATTCCCCCATTGAGACGTTATGCAGCTCATTTTTGAGCTGAATAACTCTTGAACAATTTGTTGCCTGCAAACGACGTTCAAGGGTCATCCAAATGTCGGTGCAGGAGTCAAGATGAAGAACGTACGGAAGAATGGACGGAGAGAGAGAGTTGAGCACAGTGCCACAGCCAGGTTTTGATCGACGAACGTCCAATGGGTGAAGCGTCTGTTGGGCGTTGATATACCGTCGGGTTACTCGTTATGACGGGGAGGAAGAACTATCGAATGATCCAATAATGATGCGAAGTTGTTTGCTGTAAACAACTTTAGAATCTGAGATTTCCATGAGGGATAATTATCGCCGGTGAGGATAATAGGAACAATGTTCTTGATGTTAGAGATCAAAAATTTTAAAAACGAAGGGATGGCTATGTTGTCTTGAGCGTCTTCTCCAATGTGAGAGGAAGGGGAATAATCCATTGATTTTAAAAGAGACTTTAGACCGAAAAAGGGAGGGGTTGTGAGCCGTAATGAGGCTCTGATACCATGTTAGAGAGCTCACGACAGAGAGACAAGAAACTAAAACAAGAAATCTATATTTCATTGCTGTCATATGTACGGTACATCCCTATTTATAGGAGATAGAGAGTTATTGAACTTAATGGATGAATTACAAAGTGTATGGCTAAGATGAGAGGTAAGCCGTTATGAGTTCCATGAACTATAATACAACTGTCATTGTCTTATTTGCATTTAGGAGAAGGAGAGAAATAGAAAATGAGGATAGAAAGATGGGGGAATTGGTATAAGCAAGAAATCAAATCACCAGAAAAAATATGTTCTAAAGATTTATTTGAAAAAACAATAATGTAGACCACAATAGCAAGTAAAATGATGTAATCTTACTTGATCATCTTTAGAATTAGTCTTCACACTATTAACTCGTCTCCTTTTTTCCATTTTTAACAGTGAAATTGATGAGAATATAGCAGTTTGCATATTTGTTGATAAAAGAGAATACAAAATAAAACGGTTCTCATTTTCTTCCAGCAAACGGCAAACTGAAACAAAAATTGAAAAGATTTTAGTAATTAGTTATCAGCACTTCAGCTGATGATCCATTTTCAAATTTCTTAATGATCAGCTTGGCCTTCAAGGCATTAATCAAAACTGATTTTTCCTTCATAATCTCTCCTCTCAGCAGTCCAAAAGCAACCTCATTCTCCACCATTTGCTAAATAACTCTCTTTACAGACCTTGCTCCAAAGTTAGGGTCAAATCCTAAGGTACCCAGCAGCTCAACTGCTTCTTTACTGTACTGCAGATCAATTTTCTTCTGCTTTAGCATTTCTTTCACACGATTTAACTGCAATGACAATTTTTTAGTAAGATCATTGAAGAAAAGTGAGTTTAAGGGAGTACAACAACAACAACTTTTTTTCAATGATCTTACTAAAAAATTGCCATTGCAGCTAAATCGTGTGAAAGAAATGCTAAAGCAGAAGAAAATTGATCTGCAGTATAGTAAAGAAGTTGTTGAGCTGCTGGGTACCTTAGGCTTTGACCCTAACTTTAGAGCAAGGCCTGTAAAGGGAGTTATTCAACAAATGGTCGAGAATGAGGTTGCTCTTGGATTACTGAGGGAAGAGATTATGAAAGAAGAATCAGTTCTGATTGATGCCCTGAAGGCCAAGCTGATCATCAGGAAATTGGAGAATGGATCATCAGCTGAAATGCTGGTAGCTAATCACTAAGATATTTTCAATTTTTGTTGCAGTTTACCGTTTGCTGGAAGAAAATGAGAACCGTTTTGTTTTGTATTCTCTTTTCTCCACAAATATGCAAACTGCTTAATTCTCATCAAAATCCCTGTTAAAAATGGAAAAAATGAGACAAGTTAATAGTGTGAAGACTAATTCTAAAGATGATCAAGTAAGATTACATCATTTTACTTGCTATTGTGGAATGCATTTTAGTTCTTTCAAATAAATCTTTAGAACATATTTTTTCTGGTGATTTGATTTCTTGCTTATACCAATTCCCCATCTTTCTATCCTCATTTCCTATTTCTCTCCTCCTCCTAAATGCAAATAAGACAACGACAGTTGTACTATAGCTCATGGAGCATACTTCTCAAACAAACTCATAACAACCTACTCTTATCTTAACAATACACTTTGTAATTCATCCGTTAAGTTCAAAAACTCTCTATCTCCTATAAATAGGGATGTATCGTACATATGACAGTAATGAAATATAGATTTCCTGTTTCAATTTCTTGTCTCTATCGTGAGCTCTCTGACATGGTATCAGAGCCTCATTACGGCTCACAGCCCCTCCCTTTTTCGATCTAAAGTCTCTTCTAAAACCAATGGATTCTTTCCCTTCCTCTCACAATGGAGAAGACACTGAAGTTAACATAGTCATCCCTCCGTCTTTAAAATGTTTGATCTCTAACATC